>NC_092110.1:23493609-23793609 GCF_045679555.1 Salvelinus alpinus
ATTCTTCTATGTGGCTTTACAGTAAATACTGTAAGTAACATGACAGTATTTTGATTGTTTTGGCCGATCCCTTGACACTAGGTGGCGCCCAAAGGCTTGCATTTGAAAATACTGCAAATACAACTGTGAGTGAACAGTTACTGTGCAGGTGGCATTGTGGTTTCTTTAACCTTTATTACTGTAAAACAAAAACTATCTTCTCTTCAGTAAGGGCATTACAATACAAAGTACCACTTTCAAATGAGAGCACTGTAACAAATGTTTGTTTTGGTAAACTAACTGTAACCAGGACATGGGATTTTGCAGAGCAAAGGAACAAATTGACCAGAAAGTAAAACATTTACTGGAATCCATTTGAGTGACTCTTTGAAAGTATACAGTTAGCTACAAAAGTATTGGGACAGTGACACATTTTTTGTTGCTGTACTCCAGCACTTGATTCAATGACTATGAGGTTAACGTGCAGACTGTCAGCTTTAATTTGAATGTATTTTCATACATATCAGGTGAACCGTTTAGAAATTACAGTACTTTTGTACATAGTCCCATTTTAGGGGACCAAAAGAATTGAGGAAAATTCCCTGATATGTGTAATAAAATAGTCAAAAGTTTGGTATTTGGTCTCATATTCCTAGATCGCAATGATTACATCAATCTTGTGACTCTACAAATGTGTTGGATGCATTTGCTGTTTGAATTTGGTTGTGTTTCACATTATTTTGTGCCCTTTAGAAATGAATGGTAAATCATGTATTGTGTCGTTTTGGAGTCACTTTTATTGTAAATAATAGAATATGTTTCTAAACACTTCTACATTAATGTGGCTGCTACCATGATTACGGATAGTCCTGAATGAATTGTGAATAATAATTAGTGAGAAAGTTAGACGCACAAATACCAGGGGGTGTTGAGTGTAAGTGTTCTGTCCCCCCAGACAGTTGGTCTGCTGTAGGATTAGATGGGGTTAAATGGTGGAAAGGGGTGGTGTTTTTTTTAGTGAGGGCTAATAGTTGGCAGGGTAAATTTCCTTTTCCTCAATTTTGTATTACCGTATCAAAGTACAATGGATTGTACAGTAGGCGACTGCAATTGGTGTAGTCTGCCATTAAAACCTAAAGGACAAACCAATGCAACCATAGACACTGTACCAGTGGTGGGAAAAGTACTCAATTGTCATACTTGAGTAAAAGTAAAGATACCCTAATAGAAAATGACTCAAGTGAAAGTCAACAAGTAAAATACTACTTGATTAAAAGTCTATAAGTATTTGGTTTTAAATATAATTAAGTATCAAAAGTAAATGGAATTGCTAAAATGAACTTAAGTATCAAAAGTAAAAGTACAAACCATTTCAAATTCCTTATATTAAATTAAGCATTTATGTTTAGTGAGTCTGCCAGGTCAGAGGCAGTAGGGATGACCAGGGAGGTTCTCTTGATGAGTGTGTGAATTGGACCATTTTCCTGTCAAAGCGTAACGAGTACTTTTGGTGTCAGGGAATATGTAAGGAGTAAAAAGTACATTCTTTTCTTTAGGAATGTAGTGAAGTAAAACTACAGATACCCAAAACTTCTTAAGTAGTATTTAAAGTATTTTTACTTAAGTACTTTACACCACTGCACAACAGACCAGTGAGACCAACTCAATTGGAAAACATCATGTTGCAAAGACTACACTAATTTCCATCCCTAGCTAACACATACTGTATATAGAGACAAAGACGACAGACAAATGTTTACATTATATCTGGCAACACCTGACCTTTGATTGAGATAAAGAAGGTATTAAACTGAAATATAAAAAAGGTATAAAAAGCCCTGGGCTTGAAAGTGCAGCTGAGCAAGATGTCCAAACAGAACAAGTCAGTCATAATTTGCCTTCATTACACACAATATTGCAGATATGAACTTCAATATAACAATTTCTTAAACACAAACATTCCTTCACCGTCTTATCTAGTGTTTATATGTATCCCTAAATAAAGGATTAAAAAAATATATATATTTAAAGAGGTGATCTTTGTGATTAAAATTGTCTTTGACAAGAGAGCTGTCCCAAGACGGCTATCAATCATCAATATTTGGATCATCAGATGAGTGCAGCTGCTGTAGCGTTGAGCCATCCCACAGCTGCTGTAGCGGTGAGCCATCCCACTGCTCCTCCAACACCAGCCACCACTGCGGTTGTAGACGCAGCTAACCCTGCTGCACCTAGTGGGAAACAACACAACATACATCGGTCACTGTGGCATTCAAAACAGAATGTACCTCAGGCACCAGGGTATCATAGTCTTGTCTAAAAATAAGAGGTCTTCAATGATCTAATGTGCAAAATAAAGGTGGAAGAAATAGATCATAAAGAGAGATGATCAAAGTATAGTTGGGGATTATCACAAGATCATATTCCTATTGATTCTGTGACTCTAATAGCAATTAATTGACAATTAATTGACAATATGACACAACACAATTATGTAAACTGATTTTTAAATATGATATTTAAACACATGAAAATGTGACTCATTACCTGCCGACTGCAGAACAGCAACGGTGCTTCCAGCCAACAAACCACTGCCACTTGCAGTGGCTGCCGATGCCATCATGCCGGCTGCAACAGAGTTTGCGGCGATGCCAGCGGCGGTAAACCCTACAGCTCCTAGGGCAACTGGAGCCAAGACCACCGCTCCCCCTTAAAAGTAAAAATAAAAAATAAACATTTAAATTGTAGCTTACTACAGTTGGCTAAGTAGCATATTGAAGTTATTGGGTAAAATGTTAACAAAAAATGGAATCTCTCAAAATTAGATGTGAAAACGGCAAATGATTTAACATGTGTAGCTAGCTATGCTTTTTATTATGCACCTGTAACCATGGGTTGAATTGGCATTTTGCTGGTAGCTTAGCCCACTTAAATTAAACTAGGCTATCCACAATATTGGTATTTCTATGAAATGTCATATTGTCTTCTCATCAGTTTTTGGTTTGAAATGAAATTGACACAGGGTAATTGATAATATATTACCTTTTTAATTATGTCAGAGTCGATTTTTAAATAGCATGGCAAATGTCTCACCTGCTGCTGCTGTGACCGCAATAATGGTAACTGTTAAAAAAAAGCAAGGATGTACAATGAGCAAATATATTTACATGAAAATTGCATGCCACATGTATGCATTGGTTATTGTTACTGTAGCCTAGCCTACTTAACACAATTTAGATTTAGTCAGATACATTAGGGGTTTAGGTTACTCACGAAGATCCATGGTTCCTCAGGGACTGTATCAGTGACTGCAGGGGAAAAGACTGGGTCAGGGTTATATAATGCAGTGCCTAGGATTTTTTGGGAAACGAAACTTAAGTGCGCCAATTTAGGGTGTGTCTGTATCCATCTCGGTGCGCATATTGGACATTTCAAGCATTCCGCATTGGAAACTTGATTGACAGGGTGTTGGTTGTCACGACCTGCCGGAACAAGATCCGTGTCCATTGTCGTCGAGCAGGCAAAGAGAAACGAAAGTCAACCGTTTATTGTTCCTGTGAAAAGGAAATTAGATAAGGATCTTCGATAACTAGGCCATCACATCACGTGATGCCAACTCAGCAATTTTGTTGCTAGATTTAGCTACTTTTCAGACTACCCTGGCAACTTCTTTTTCAAACAGCACCTAGCAACAAATTTAGCTACTTTTAAAAATGTATTTGGAACTTTTAGCAACTTTTGAAAATTGACTCAAACGGTAAAATGTGTGGGGTTTTTATAAGGTTTTTTGACATGCTTAACTAACTATAAGCTAGTAGGGCTTCTTATGCATTAAAGTTTGAATTACTGACTCATGTGAACCTGCATTTTCCATTAGTCTCTACTCTTACCAGTGCTCTGTCTAACCATGAGGCCACAGCCTGAAATTGCAACAAATGTATCTGAGCATAAGATATGAACAAGCAGTCTGAAATGTGTGTGTGTTAGAAAGGGCGCTGTGGGCGCTGTACTGTGTGACCGAGACTGTGCTAATCTTAGAGAGACACAGGAGGGGGGTGAATCAGGGGACTGCTGACTGTGGTGTACAATAGACAATAACAGATAAACTATACACACGAAGAACATCTGTGAGGTTCTGAGTTATGCACTATAACCCAATACTATAACAAACGTGATTAGCAACTGTATTACATATGATTGAATACTATAACAAACGTGATTAGCAACTGTATTAAATGTGATTGGATTTGACAAACTGTTGGCCTGGGAGCCTGGGTGTCTGTGTGTGTGTGCTGGAAGTAACAGTTAGCCAGATAAGAGTGCTGGGAAGCTGTGGTTAGCCTTGAGCGAGAACAGTGGCCATTGTATACAGGTGCGAATAGCTCAGACAATATTACAGAGCTGTCTGACCTCAGTCTTTGGGGTGAAGGAGCGTAATCTACACAGCAACAGCGTCGGGACATCACATGCGCTAAGGGGCCAGGACTGGCTTAAGGCGCCAACATCAACGATAGGCTGGGTAAGTCTAAACCACGCCCAGTCTCTACTCTGACAGGCCGGCTCGGAAGTGGGAACTATCTCTGTCATGAGTATATTATCATATCTTTGTCAGGAACAAGTGTCTTCTCTGTTTTCATCCTGCGTGATGTTACAGTGAACCCGTATATACGGAAATTGCATTTGCCATTTATTACTTAGTTAATAAAAAGTACATAGCATACAATTAGTGACTCATTGTCATACTTGTCCTTATACCAGATTGAATTGACGCAACCCTAACAATTGGTGACCCCGACGTGATCTGGCAGGACTTCGCTGGACATTGACGCGCCAGCCAATTGGCCATTGCTGTCATCGGATGGTGTTTTCTCACAAAAAGACCGGTCTATTAAAAAGGTAAGCAGAATACCTATTGCTATAACTAAAATTCTGCACATTGGCGTTATCCAAATTCATTTTGTGAGATCACCTGTCTGATGTAGGTTACCAAATTTTAGTAGAATAGAGTACAATTATTAAAAGAAAGATTATTGTGAATATAGTTGATGGGAAATGCAATTTCAAGTTGATCAACGCAATTTGGAAATACCGGTGTGTAAATAAATGATATTGTATGTGTATGACGTGAAATTAAAAGCCTGATTGTGTGTGTGTATGAATGTACGCTAGGGACATTTAAAAATTCTGAAAGAATTTAGGGAAGTGAGTGAGGACAATGGCAACATTAACCACCGTGAAGGGCGGGATATTGGACATAAGACAAGTTCTAATATTGAACGGCAATATACCGGTCACACGGATTTTTATGTATTAACATGGTATGTTGGATATAAGATAAATTGTCGATTAAAAAGTCTAGGTGTGTTGGACCCTCGACTAAAAGTGGACGGCAACATAGTCCAGGGAAAGGCAGAAGTATTGGAAATAAGATAAGTCTAGGTGTGTTGGACCCTCGACGGCAATACACTGAGTAAGACAAGTTCCCTGTAACAAGTAAACGGCAAAATATTTTAAGTTGGGTTTATATGCGCATATTACCGAACGACAATGTTTTGGAGATAAGATAAGTTTACTGATTGAATAAGACGTGTTGGATATAAGATAAGTCACACTGTATGTCTGTTGCTATATGATTGTGTGTATGAAATAAGTCAGGCTTATATGTAAGAGGAAGTAAGGATATAACGTAGTTAAGTACGCTCTAATAATACCATAGACAGTAACACACTTACCCACTATTTAATCATAGTCACATTAGGAGATGATACACAAATATAACCATTTGGGATAAATAGTTAACTATAATGGCCCAAATCGAAAAAGTGATGATAACACTGAAATCTACTCTAGAAATAAATGGAGAAAAATTATACAGAGAATGGACAGAAGAGGGCAGTATTGCCGCGCCCAACTGACTCTCAGTCGACGGGGAGCCTGGTTGAATGCTGGTGACATAACGACAAACTTAAAACCAATTCGGAGTAGAAAAGATACAGATAATCCTCGCTGGGGAAAAGCTTTGACCTTTGAATTGTAATATTTTCTGGGAGTTTGCGAATACAGACAATTATAATTATATACTTGTTGGCGGGGAAACTCAATCATTTCAATATTGTTGGTGGTTCAGCGGTAGAGTTTTTGCCTTCAACGCGGGAGACTGGGGTTCGTATCTCAGCCCTTACATCGATAGACTAAAATTAATTCTAGTGGTAATTGAAATATTTATAGGTTTTGCCCGGTAAGATACGGTTGTTAGTGTTTGTTAAAGATATGAGCTGAACGTTTTAATAGGTTGTTTAGGTTGAATTGAGAGACTAATTCATTCAGAATAATAGCGAGGCAATTTCGATGGAATGCGTTGTCTTGCCTAAATGGTCCGCTGGAACAACGTATTGAGAATGTTACTTATACGATAGTTTTGGTGCAAAATTCAGTTGGAGTAAGTAGATGTTTTGCCTAGAGGCATGAATAAGACAGTTAGTTTTGGTATTGTATTGGCTACTAATTTTCAGGGTACGTTGCTAGAGACAGGACGATTTGTTGTGTAACGACGTTATATTGGGGATTGTTCATTCCATTTAGTAATAAATACTATAGTTGAGGAGTTTTTTAATTAAAGAGAGCAACAGTGTGAATGTATATGTAAACGCAATATAGGAGGAACGGGATACAATTTGTTCTTTCCCCACCGGGTGTGGCCGTATCAAATTATGACAGGGAAAATTGGTTGTGTTATTTAGAGGGAAAAGGCGTGCATTATAGCTTTGAGTCACTTTCAAAAGTGGCTAAAAGTTATTGGTTTTTGGTTAGGTAACACCAGGGATTTCAAACAAGAAGTAAACGTATTCTAAACATGATCTGTTTTCATTATGGGGAACAATGAACGGCCCGCAAACTGGTATGGCTGGCTGGGAGTGTTTTATTTTTAAAGGGACAGTACACGTTTATCACAGTTGTGTGAGTGTAATGGCAGGGTATAAAGTATTTTGGGGAGAAAATTTTGAGAAAGACTGAATGAGTTACATGAAAAGTCACTAGAGGGCGCCATTGATCAACTTATGGAGGTTCATGTTATTGGGATAGGGCAGACAGTTACATGAAACATAGAGGAAATTTAAAACGAATGATTTGAGGGTATTATCATAATTATTATGTTTTGTTTGTAGTAAACGTTTGGGTTAAGGGGATTTCCATGTTCCCAGAGACAAGATATCTTAAAGGGACACACTCGCATATATGGAATATTAGGAGTTTTATTTTCTGAGTTTTAATTAGACAAGGGAATTTTTAAATTTTTTATTTTTAAAGATAAGGGGTTCTTTAATAGGTCTAGATATGGTATGGGACACGAATGTAAGGGGGTGGTGTAACCTTTGACCAGTCTTCATTGCATTCCCAGGTGGTCTGATCACCCACAGGGGGGGGCATGAAGATAATACATTTGTGGTCATCTGGGATACTAGTTGAGGTAAATTAATTATAATGGAGTTTATAGCTCTTGACCATAATTGTAGCTTGAACCACAGAGGAAAAAATGGAATTGAGGTAGGACAAATTATGGGGAGCAGGGGAATAAACTCTAGGGAGAAAGAGGAAGTGGTGAACAGGAGATATTTACAGACAGATAAGGGAAAGGGCAGACAGAGGAGCCCTCCCCGCACTGCTGAGACCTTGAAGGTTTGAGAACAGAGAGGGGAGTTTTGAAAGGGGCGCTCCTACATGATATTGTCAGAACATAAGGATATTTTACTAATCTTACCTAAGTCATTATCTAGAATAGGTAAGGTTGTTACCTGGCCAGAGCCAGGTATCAAAAGGGGGATGGGTACATTGTGGTCTAAGATAGGATGGGGCCTATTGGATAATAAACTAATTAAAAATAAATAATAATAATAATAATAATTATAGCTAACAAATAGGCATAGAAGTTAAATATATAATCAGATAGAACAAATGAGAAACTGTTTGTTAACCAAACCTGTATGTCCAAGATTTTATGCATTACAGGTGAATTAAAGGAGGGTAGGATTCACTCGACCTGGGGGCATATCGCACTTGGAGGGTAAGACACACTGACACTGCCGAATGATCACAGAGTTAAGGAGAAGAACCGTTGCTAATAGAGTTCGGGGGTCAACTCCTTAATGAAAAATCCCTGACCCCGCCCTCTCATCACTGTGTACGTTCATAGAAGTGAAAGTGTTGCTTGGTCTCTGGCTGATGATGTGTTCTCTGGGAGAGGGTGGGGCTTTACAGGACTGTTGGTCTACTGAGCTATCTAATTGGGATACGATGGGGATGGTTACCATCACAGTGCTGCCAGAGCCACCACCAGTTCCAACAGGCCAGGTTCAGCCGGCCTCCTCCACCACTTCAAGACCAAGTCCCACGCCATCACCTAAGCTCTCCAATCCGGTACAGGTAATAAATGTGAATGACATCTCAGATAGTGACCAATTGGGGACTGAAACTGGTTATGAGGGAAGGGAGAATATGTGGTTGGCCTATATGAGATACACTGCCAAAACACTTAATAGAAAGGACTGTGTCGTATGTGGACATGATAGACCTATTCTGGCTACTCACCCATTTGCCCTAAGTAATGGGGAATGTTGGATGTGCATATTGGAAAGTTTCTATTATAATAAGCCAAATTCAACCCTGTGTAAAACTCAGAGTCTTGTGTTCCCAGAAGTCCCTCCCCAGAAGGCACCGTGGGGAGTTGAGGCATATGGGGGAAATTACAGCTGTAACACTGGTACAGGTAGGGGTATAGACTATGGGAGGCTCCCTACTACTGCCTGCATCACTAATGTCACTATGAACTAGAGGTGTTGCTGATGTATGGTGGATGTGTGGACCTGCCAGGCGGTTGACCCCCATTTTGAAAGGAGACTGGCAGGGCACTTGTGCTTTGGCCAGTCTGATAACACCATTGACTATTATTGAGGTTACAGCTAACCAACTCCTGGGAGCTGCACATGACACAGAGGCTCGGGACCAACCCAGGAGACGGCAGAAACGTGACGCTCCTTGGTCCGAGGGTACAGATAACATCCACACCAACCTATTGGGGTCCCAATAGGGGTCCCCCACGAATTCTACTACACCCACACAGCACTTAAAGGGGATGGCTGAACAATTGGATGCCACCTCTCGAACTACTAGACAGAATAGGCTAGCACTAGACATGATTCTGGCCAACCAGGGAGGTGTATGTAAAATGATTGGAGAACAATGTTACACGTTTATCCCTAACAATACCAGTCCGGATGGGAGCATTTCAAAAGCTCTGAGCGGGTTGGAGAAGTTATCTGTGGAGATGAAGGGTCTTGCAGGTGTGGAGGAGAGTGGACTGTTCTCCTGGCTGGGTGGTTGGTTTGGTGAGTACACTGCATTGATGGTTACTGGATTTCTGACCCTAGTAGTCGTGTTTCTTGTGCTACTATGTTGCGCTGCTTGCATTTTAACTTGTGCCAAGAGATCTATTGCAGATGCTGCCAAAGCTTCTGGCATGATGCCCCTGCTTGCAGCTAGTGGGGAGGATGCCGAGACCAATGAACAGAGGGGGTTGACTGAGGATGACCCATGGTTTGCTGTAAAAGAGGTTTATGAATAACACTGTTCTCCCTAAGAAGGTTTTAAGTTCCTGGGTGGTAACGAGCCCACCTAGTATATGGAAAAGGGATGAAATGTTTATTGTATGTGACACCTTTTTGGTGTCAAACGGGGGAATCAAAAATGTCTATGTTGACACCTTTTAGGTGTCAAACGGGGGATTGTGAGGTTTTTATAAGGTTTTTTGACATGCTTAACTAACTATAAGCTAGTAGGGCTTCTTATGCATTAAAGTTTGAATTGCTGACTCTTGTGAACCTGCATTTTCCATTAGTCTCTACTCTTACCAGTGCTCTGTCTAACCATGAGGCCACAGCCTGAAATTGCAACAAATGTATCTGAGCATAAGATATGAACAAGCAATCTGAAATGTGTGTGTGTTAGAAAGGGCGCTGTGGGCGCTGTACTGTGTGACCGAGACTGTGCTAATCTTAGAGAGACACAGGAGGGGGGTGAATCAGGGGACTGCTGACTGTGGTGTACAATAGACAATAACAGATAAACTATACACACGAAGAACATCTGTGAGGTTCTGAGTTATGCACTATAACCCAATACTATAACAAACGTGATTAGCAACTGTATTACATATGATTGAATACTATAACAAACGTGATTAGCAACTGTATTAAATGTGATTGGATTTGACAAACTGTTGGCCTGGGAGCCTGGGTGTCTGTGTGTGTGTGTGCTGGAAGTAACAGTTAGCCAGATAAGAGTGCTGGGAAGCTGTGGTTAGCCTTGAGCGAGAACAGTGGCCATTGTATACAGGTGCGAATAGCTCAGACAATATTACAGAGCTGTCTGACCTCAGTCTTTGGGGTGAAGGAGCGTAATCTACACAGCAACAGCGTCGGGACATCACATGCGCTAAGGGGCCAGGACTGGCTTAAGGCGCCAACATCAACGATAGGCTGGGTAAGTCTAAACCACGCCCAGTCTCTACTCTGACAGGCCGGCTCGGAAGTGGGAACTATCTCTGTCATGAGTATATTATCATATCTTTGTCAGGAACAAGTGTCTTCTCTGTTTTCATCCTGCGTGATGTTACAGTGAACCCGTATATACGGAAATTGCATTTGCCATTTATTACTTAGTTAATAAAAAGTACATAGCATACAATTAGTGACTCATTGTCATACTTGTCCTTATACCAGATTGAATTGACGCAACCCTAACATACCCCAGTAGCTCAGCTACTTTAATAATTTCAGTGGTGCCTTTATTGTGCTTTAGCGTTTCCTTAACACCTGAACAGGGCCATGTTTCGCAAGGCTTCTAGGTTGTCTGGTAGCCTTGCTTGCAGCTCCTTGCTTAAAGCAACAATGTAGTTGATACACTGTCTACGAATGACCTTTTCGTACTCTGGAGCAAGACTGAGTTGGTACACCATGCTCTCGAAAATGTACACAAGGTATGGTGATGGACTGAGATGTCCATCAATGGCATCCTTCAGGACATCAATTTTTGCCATAGGGTTGACTACTCTGCTGCAAATCGATGTTAAGAGGTGTACAAGATTGTCCAAAAGCTTGATAGGATCTGTTTGCTCTCCCTCAAATGACTTCACTGCAACTTGTAAGTCGGACAGGGTTGATTTCAAGAATGTCAGGTAGACATAGTTGGTCTTGTCCATGTACATGGCGTGGAGCACATCCGCCATGTATCAATGCTCACTGGCCTTGGTCAACTCAAAGTGGAGCTTCAGTTCTTCCCACTGGCTCAATATACGAGTTACCGCAGGCTCAATCGATAGCCAACGTGTGGCACACACTTTGGTGATCTGCAGGAGTTTCTGGCCACAATTAATGGTGGCATACATTGCTTTGTACACCTCGTGCCGTTTTGGAGAAATCGAAAACCAGTCTCGCACCATCACTTCCTGTCCTGTTTGGAGATGGCGCTCCCGGCCACCGGAGAGCATTTTGGCTTGTTTGTTCAGCACTTCATTACGCCTGTTAGGCTTCATGATGTCCAGCCGTGTGCGGAGAGGCCTCCCGAACATCAATGTGGCTGGGCTTTCATTTGTCGTGGCATGTGGGGTGTTTCGGTAGGAGACCAGGAACTTGGCCAGTTTTGTTTTCAAAGTCCCTTCATCTCGTTTTGCTGCCCGGAGTCCTTGCTTTAGGGTTTGCACAAAGCGTTCTGCCAGCCCATTGGTGGCAGGGTGGTACGGAGCTGAGGTTGAGTGTTTGATTCCATTTACTGACATGAATCTTGTAAACTCGTCACTTACAAAAGCTTGCGCGTTGTCACTTACTAGCTGCAGCGGCAATCCGAAGCGTGCAAACGTTGTTCTGAGACACTCTATCGTCTGAGCTGAGGTGGAGGAGTCAGTGCAAAACACCTCTGGCCATTTGGAATGGGCATCAACTATAACCAGAAACATGTGCTTTTCAAAGGGACCAGCGTAGTCCACATGAATTCTCTGCCATGGCTCTGTGGGCCATTCCCAAGGGTGGACTGGGACAGGAGCAGGCATGTGAAGGGTTTCCAAACATCCGCTACAGTTCTTTGCCATATTTTCTATCTGTTGATCCAGACCTGGCCACTAGAAGTGGCTCCTTGCGAGCAGCTTCATTTTGACAATTCCAACATGACCTTCATGTAGTTGCTGCAAAACCTGATGTTGGCATTTCTGGGGTATCATGACTCTCATTCCCCACATCAAACATCCTTGGTACGTTGTAATTTCGTTTCTCCGCTGGAAATACGGAGTCAGCTCCTTTCTGCCAGTAGCTGGCCATCCTGACATGGTGTAGGTGTACACTTTTGACAAGGTCACATCTTTCCTTGTCTCCTGTTTGATAACTGTGCTTGTGACCGGTAGTGCCTCGAGCTGAGCGGTATGGAAAATGTCCACTGCATCCACACTCCTTTGTCTTTCTCTTGCACACGGCAGTCTGGATAATCCATCTGCATTTGTGTGGAGGGACGACGGCTTAAACTCAATGTCATACATATGACTGGCAAGGAACAAGGCGTATCGCTGTAACCTGGCTGCTGTCATTGCCGGAATGCCTTTCTTTGGACTGAAAATGGAAAGCAACGGCTGGTGATCCGTAACCAGTGTGAAACGCTTGCCATATAGGTATGCGTGGAATTTCTTGCCGCCCCACACTAGCGCCAGTGCTTCTTTGTCAATTTGTGAGTAGTTTTTCTCTGCATCATTCAATGTTCGTGACGCGAATGCAACTGGCCTCTCTGACCCATCTTTCAGTGTGTGTGAAAGGACGGCCCCTAAGCCATAAGGGGACGCGTCACAAGCCAACTTCACTGGCAGTTCAGGGTCGTAATGCATCAGGACCTGTTCAGATGTGATGAGCCGTTTTGCCTCAAGAAATGCATTTTCACACTGTTCTGTCCACCGCCATGTCCTATTCTTTTCCAGGAGCTGATTTAGAGGCTGGAGTACTGCTGAAAGGTTTGGGAGGAATCTTCTGTAGTAATTGATCAGTCCCGCAAAAGATCTCACTTCTGTGATATTTTGTGGTCGTGGTGCCTGTACCACTGCCTCGATTTTGTCCTGTGTTTTGTGCAATCCATTGCGGTCAATTTCATGTCCACAGAAGACAATCTTGTCTTTGAAGAACTCACACTTCTGTACGTTTGCCTGTAGACCATACTCTTTCAGTCTTTTCAGGACCTCTTCCAGGTTAGCCAGGTGTTCTTTGTCGGTGCGTCCTGTTATGATCATGTCATCCAGTATACACTGGGTTCCTGGGATTCCTTGCAAAATCTGGTCAATAGTTCGTTGCCAAATGGCTGGGGCCGATGCGATGCCAAAAACCAGGCGGTTATACCTCTATAGACCTTTGTGTGTGTTTATTGTCAGGTACTGTTTGGAGCTCTCTTCAACCGGTAGCTGCAGGTAAGCCTGTTTCAGATCGATTTTACTGAAGTGTTTCCCACCAGCTAGTGCAGCAAAGATGTCCTCCAGACGTGGCAAGGGGTATTGGTCCACATGCAACATTGAATTCACAGTTACCTTGAAGTCCCCACACATTCTAACAGACCCGTCTTTCTTCACAATAGGAACTATGGGTGTGGCCCATTCGCTTCTGTCCACTTTCGTCAGGATCCCTGTATCCTGCAAGCGATCGATTTCCGCTTCCACCTTTGGTCTCAGGGAGTATGGAACAGATCTGGCTTTGCAGAATTTTGGGGTTGCGTCATCTCTCAGTACAGGTTTTGCTGTGAAGCCTTTTACTGTTCCCATCTGATCACTGAAAACTGTGTTGTATTTCTTCCGCAAGTGTTCCAGTGTTTGGTCTGTGTCTTTCTCTTTGGACTGGAACGTGTGGAGCATTTTCAAATCACACCAGTTCAGCTTTATTTTTGAAAGCCATTCCCTGCCAAATAATGGGGGGCCAGTTCCAGGCACCACATACAGCTGTAACTGCTGTGTTTGCCTCCCATAACTCATTCTGACCTGCAACGCCCCCATTGGGCTCAATCTCTCTCCTGAGTAGGTCTTCAGCAACACATTTGTGTTCTTCAGCTTGATAGCCTTGAAGTGCTCATTGTAGACAGTAGTGGAAATTATAGACACTGCAGATCCTGTGTCCAGCTCCATTTTGAGGGGTTTGCCTTCGATATCTGGTGTCACCCATATTATGCTACTGTTGGGAGAAGTCACTGTGTTTAACTCCAATGTACCAATTAATCGTTCATCTGAATCACTGCCACTGTTCTCTGCTAGTGCATTCACAGACCCTTTAATTTTCTCAGTTTTCCTGTTGTGACTGAATTTTGCACTGCATGCTCTTTGAATGTGCCCCCTTCTACTGCATTTGTGACAAATTTAGTCTTTGAAACGGCAGTCCTCTGCTCTGTGACCATCTCTGTCACACCTGTTGCATTTTTCGGCCACACGGGGGCGCTGTCGGCTGCGTGAAAACTTGTGCAGGGAAGTTTGTGATAGGTCAGTATTTCTTTTACTTTGCAACTCAAATGCATCTTTCGTCGCGATTTCCATAGTCCCAGCAATTTCAACAGCCTTTGCAAACGTGATATCTGATTCTGTGAGCAAACGTTTTTTAATGTGTTCATGTTTCAGTCCACAAACAAATATATCTCTGTTAGGAATTTTGTTAATAAATAGTTAAAACAAATTCCAGCTTTAGATAAAACTATAACTAATTGAACTCTGCATGCCTGGGGAAAAGAGATTTGTGTTGTGGGTCATAAAATAAGCAGAAAGGGTCGTTAAACTATGGTTGAACTGACCCAACTTAGCCCTGAGGTGTTTAGATAAACTTTTTAGGTCTTCCATTATCTTGAGTTGTCTGCTAAAGTGGTAATCAATTATAGTGAGCCTTCAGGATAAATGATTATATGGTGTTTCATGTGAGTACCCTGTGAGGTTAGAATGAACTTTTGAACCTGTTTTCTATTTGTCAGGACAATGAGATTCATTCTGTAACCTATGACGTCATATCTTGTATATAAACCTGTGTTTATGATCCAATGGGAGCGTGCTCCGAGAATAAACACTATTATTATCTAATTTTGATAAGACTGTATCCTGTCTATTTTATGTTAATAAGTATCTTACAAATTCTTATAAATAGACAGATTGAATTTAATTAATGAGTACATTAGAGGAATTATTTAATTCCACTAACAATCTCTTAATGTGTCATTTAGGTTCTCTCCAAACTGGCAATGTTCAGACAGTTTCTTCAACTCTGCTACATATGTACTAACACCCTCACCCTCATTCTGATCTCTCTTGTGGAAACGAAAACGTTCCGCGATGAGGAGTGGTTTAGGTGATAGGTGATTTTGCAATATCTCCACAATCTCTGTGGATGTTTATTTGAGGGCTTCAGAGGGGCAGTCAAAGTCTAAAAGTATTTGGTTTTAAATATACTTAAGTATCAAAAGTAAGAGTACAAACCATTTCAAATTCCTTATATTAAATTAAGCATTTGTGTTTAGTGAGTCCGCCAGATCAGAGGCAGTAGGGATGACCAGGGAGGTTCTCTTGATAAGTGTGTGAATTGGACCATTTTCCTGTCAAAATGTAACGAGTACTTTTGGGTGTCAGGGAAAATGTAAGGAGTAAAAAGTACATTATTTTCTTTAGGAATGTAGTGAAGTAAAAGTTCAAGTTGGCAAAAATATAAATAGTAAAGTACAGATACCCCCGAAAATGTATTAAGTAATACTTTTAAGTATTTTTACTTAAGTACTTTACATTACTGCACAACAGACCAGTGAGGTACAGATTTTGAAGACAACGGCCTAATCAACTCAATTGGAAAACATCATGTTGCAAAGACTAAACTAATTTCCATCCCTAGCTGACACATACTGTATGTGGAGACAAAGACCCAAGACAAATATTTACATTATATCTGGCTAGGCGATATGGCCAAAATATCATATCATGGTATTTTTCAAATTTTTGACAGTATAACGGTATTTTGTTTTTGATTAATAAAAGTTCTACATTTGCTTTATGAGTAGTGCGTGACCCTAGGGTATCAACACATACAGTGGGGAGAACAAGTATTTGATACACTGCCGATTTTGCAGGTTTTCCTACTTACAAAGCATGTAGAGGTCTGTAATTTTTAGCATAGGTACACTTCAACTATGAGAGACAGAATCTATAACAAAAATCCAGAAAATCACATTGTATGATTTTTAAGTAATTAATTAGCATTTTATTGCATGACATAAGTATTTGATACATCAGAAAAGCAGAACTTAATATTTGGTACAGAAACCTTTGTTTGCAATTACAGAGATCATACGTTTCCTGTAGTTCTTGACCAGGTTTGCACACACTGCAGCAGGGATTTTGGCCCACTCCTCCATACAGACCTTCTCCAGATCCTTCAGGTTTCGGGGCTGTCGCTGGGCAATATGGACTTTCAGCTCCCTCCAAAGATTATCTATTGGGTTCAGGTCTGGAGACTGGCTAGGCCACTCCAGGACCTTGAGATGCTTCTTACGGAGCCACTCCTTACTTGTCCTGGCTGTGTGTTTCGGGTCATTGTCATGCTGGAAGACCCAGCCACAACCCATCTTCAATGCTCTTACTGAGGGAAGGAGGTTGTTGGCCAAGATCTCGCGATACATGGCCCCATCCATCCTCCCCTCAATACGGTGCAGTCGTCCTGTCCCCTTTGCAGAAAAGCATCCCCAAAGAATGATGTTTCCACCTCCATGCTTCACGGTTGGGATGGTGTTCTTGGGGTTGTACTCATCCTTCTTCTTCCTCCAAACACGGCGAGTGGAGTTTAGACCAAAAAGCTATATTTTTGTCTCATCAGACCACATGACCTTCTCCCATTCCTCCTCTGGATCATCCAGATGGTCATTGGCAAACTTCAGACGGGCCTGGACATGCGCTGGCTTGAGCAGGGGGACCTTGCGTGCGCTGCAGGATTTTAATCGATGACGGCGTAGTGTGTTACTAATGGTTTTCTTTGAGACTGTGGTCCCAGCTCTCTTCAGGTCATTGACCAGGTCCTGCCGTGTAGTTCTGGGCTGATCCCTCACCTTCCTCATGATCATTGATGCCCCACGAGGTGAGATCTTGCATGGAGCCCCAGACCGAGGGTGATTGACCGTCATCTTGAACTTCTTCCATTTTCTAATAATTGCGCCAACAGTTGTTGCCTTCTCACCAAGCTGATTGCCTATTGTCCTGTAGCCCATCCCAGCCTTGTGCAGGTCTACAATTTTAACCCTGATGTCCTTACACAGCTCTCTGGTCTTGGCCATTGTGGAGAGGTTGGAGTCTGTTTGATTGAGTGTGTGGACAGGTGTCTTTTATACAGGTAGTTCAAACAGGTGCAGTTAATACAGGTAATGAGTGGAGAACAGGAGGGCTTCTTAAAGAAAAACGAACAGGCCTGTGAGAGCCGGAATTCTTACTGGTTGGTAGGTGATCAAATACTTATGTCATGCAATAAAATGCAAATGAATTACTTAAAAATCATATAATGTGATTTTCTGGATTTTTGATTCCGTCTCTCACAGTTGAAGTGTACCTATGATAAAAATTACAGACCTCTACATGCTTTGTAAATAGGAAAACCTGCAAAATCGGCAGTGTATCAAATACTTGTTCTCCCCACTGTACATATTCTAAATTATTTCAATGGGTCTTTCCCCATTCTAATTGTTTTATACTGTTCAATTCAACTTAAACCTAATTTCCTGCATTTCCATCAATTTCTGAATTTCCTGCACTCATTTGAGATAGTATTTGGTCCCATATTCCTAGCATGCTTTGATTCCATCAATCTTGGGACTCCACAAACTTGTTGGATTGCGTTTGCTGTTTGTTTTGTTGTGCTTCACATTTTATGTTTCAGATCATTTTCGGCCCTTTAGAAATGAATGGTAAATCATGTATTGTATCATTTTGGAATCACTTTTATTGTAAATAAGAGTAGAATATGAATCCTTCTGCATATATGTGGATGCTACCATGATTACGGATAGTCCTGAATGAATTGTGAATAACAATTAGTGGGTTACAGATGCACAAATATCATCCCCCCTCCCCCCAAAATTGCTAACCTCCCCTGTTATTGTAATGGTGAGAGGTTAGTATGTCTTGGGGGTATGATATTTGTCTGTCTAACTTTCTCACTCATTATTCACGATTCATTCAGGACTATCTTAAATCAAGGTAGCACTATGTACAAAAAGTGCTTTAATTGGCAAGCGGATCACCCGATATGGAGGAAAATACCTTTAACATCAGCCATTGTATAATTTCAAATCTGAAGTGCTGGAGTACAGAGCCAAAACAACAAAGAAATGTGTCACTGTCCCAATACTTTTGTAGCTCACAGTGCATTCAAAAAGTATTCGGACCCCTTTTCCCACATTTTGTTACATTACAGTCTCATTCTAAAATGTATACAATATTTTTTTTCCTTCAATCTACACACAATACCCTATAATAACATAGCGAAAACAGTTTTTTAGAAATGTTTGAAAATGTATTAAAAATAAAAACAGAAATACCTTATCTACATAAGTATTCAGACCCTTTGCTTTGAGACTCAAAATTGAGCTCAGGTGCATCCTGTTTCCATTGATCATCCTTAAGATTTTATACAACTTGAATGGAGTCCACCTGTGTTAAATTCAATTGATTGGAAATGATTTGGAAAGGCACACACCTGTCTATATAAGGTCCCACAGTTGACAGTGCATGTCAGAGCAAAAACCAAGCCATGAGGTCGACAGAATTGTCCGTAGAGCGCCGAGACAGGATTGTGTCGAGGCACAGATCTGGGGAAAGGTACCAAAACATTTCTGCAGCATTGAAGGTCCCCAAGAACACAGTGGCCTCCATTCTTAAATGGAAGAAGTTTGGAACCGCCCGGCCAACTGAGCAATCGGGGGAGAAGGGCCTTGGTCAGGGAGGTGACCAAGAACCCGATGGCCACTCTGACAGAGCTCCAGAGTTCCTTTGTGGAGATGGGAGAACCTTCCAGAAGGACAACCATCTCCGCAGCACTTCACCAATCAGGCCTTTATGTTAGAGTGGCGAGACAGCAGCCACCCCTCAGGAAAAAGCCCATGACAGCCCGCTTGGAGTTTGCCAAAAGGCACATAAAGGACTCTGACCATGAGAAACAAGATTCTCTGGTCTGATGAAACCAACATTGAACTCTTTGGCCTGAATGCCAAGCATCACATCTGGAGGAAACCTGGCACCATCCCTACAGTGAAGCGTGGCCGTGGCAGCATCATGCTGTGGGTATGTTTTTCAGCGACTGGAAGACTAGTCAGGATTGAGGGAAAGCAAAACACAGCAAAGTACAGAGAAAACCTTGATGAAAACCTGCTCCAGAGCGCTCAGGACTTCAGAGTGGGTTAAAGGTTCATCTTCCAGCAGGACAACGACCCTAAGCACAGAGCCAAGACAACGCAGGAGTGACTTCGGGACAAGTCTCTGAATGTCCTTGAGTGGCCCAGCCAGAGCCCGGACTTGAACCCAATCGAACATTTCTGGAGACCTAAAAATAGCTGTGCAGCGACACTCCCATCCAACCTGACGCAGCTTGAGAGGATCTGCAGAGAAGAAAAGGAAAAACTCCCCAAATACAGGTGTGCCATACCCAAGTTGACATGAGGCTGTAATCGCTGCCAAAGGTGCTTCAACAAAGTACTGAGTAAAGGGTCTGAATACTTATGTAAATGTGATATTTCAGCTTTTTATTTTTAATACATTTGCCAACATTTCTAAAAAACGGTTTTTACTTTTTCATTGTGGGATATTGTGTAGATTGACGAGGGGGGGGAAACAATTGAATACATTTTAGAATAAGGCTGCTACGTAACAAAATACTTTTCGAATGCACCGTATATTTTAATATGTAGCATCTAGTAGTGCAACTCAGTCGAGGTTTGGATCTCTTTTGAGTGTAATTGCTAAGGTCTTAGACTGTCAGATACAGGGACCCAGATTCCAGTCGGGTTATCACCCGAATTTTCTGCCATATCATCGCTGAGATATTGGGTTTACACGTACTGCCATCTTTCTTAAAACTTGCACCTTGTGGTAGAACTGTGTCTCTGAAAGACCTTCAGTCCTCCTTTAATCAACTGGGAGTTTATAGGGGTCACCACCTGTCACAAATAGGAAGGACATGGAATCATTCGGTTTTTGTGCTGAATTCTTCCACAAAATATAAATGCTGTTTCTTTATTCATGCATGTGCCTTCCCTCTTTTTGAAGATTATACTTGGATATTTCTAAGCAGTTTGGTAAAAATGACACCTATGAGAGGGCAAGTTTGAGCTTCTATCATATTGTTATACCCATCCATTCACTGAGGGACCTACCTGAATTTGTACAATAGAAAGTCTTGTTTTCGTTGCTGTGCAGTAATGAATACACCCCAGATTACCCAGTCTTCCACACAATTCTCACAACCTAGGGAGATTGTCAATTGAACAAAAGCCCGTCCACCTTGCCTCCGTTACCCAGAAAACAATAAGTGGTCAAGGAGTCAATTTGTTAGTAGGCAAACAGAGTATGCGCCCCTCACTTACCTACTTTGGCAGGAGGCACAAGAGTATCCTCATGTTTTAAAATCCACCACACCTCTTCAATCAGGTGTTTTATCAAAGGAGAAAAGCATGCACACATTTACAAATATGCTACTTCACCTTTTATCTAGAAAATGTATTGCACAACTAGCTACATTTGTTTGTCACATTTCGTGATTCCACCCCTGCAAACGCAATTTGTCTGATGACGCTGACTGGAGGAGTCATTTCATAGAAGCATATGTTCTCTCTTCGCTGCTTCTATTACCTTTGACCTTAAAAATAGGCGAGCAAAACCAATTGAGATTCTCTCCTAATTTCCAACCACGGCTACTTCGTATAGAAAAAACACCAATCTTCAGCATAGGTTTCTACCTCACCGGTTGCCACGGTTGCTCTTTGGAGGTTTAGGCTCAGTCCTTGTTAAGTACTGTGACACGTACATGAACAAAAAAAGTCAAATATGAAAATGATTGGTGGCAATTAGTGAAACATCACAACATTTTTCCAAGCTTTCCTTCACATACAGCTTTTGTTATAAAGCTGTAAAGTCATACTGCTGTAATGATTGAAAGTGTAGTCTGCTCTAGTTATGAGTGTTTAAGTCAAAAGAATTTAAAGTGAGAAGAGAACGTTCAGCCAAGTGTGATGTGATATACCGACATGCTGTGACTCAGCTCATAAGCACAGTACCTTGTCAGTCATTGATTTGTCAGTTGTTTACCTCAAGCATCCTCCTGGAGTTCTGTAAAGGTGAAGATGTACTGGTCGAAAGGTCACGGAGGAAACTAATGTGGTTTATTCAGCCATTTAAGATCTGTGCTTGTAGAAAGAAAAAAAAACAGTCCACTGATAATCCTATCCCAAGACTAACCGGTCTTCCACATCCACGTCGCATAGGATGACAGAGGCAAAACACAATCAGAGGGGATCAAACATTTATTTACTCTTATTAAAAGTTACAATAAAACCATTAGCATCTTTAAACGATAGCAAAATAAAGAGAACCAAAAATATTGGCCAAAACATATTTACAGAGACAAATTGCAGATAAAAAGCTCACATTTTTGTACACGACCCCAACATCTGCACCATAAACTCTGAAATGTGAACACCGCAAGACTCAGAAGCTCAAATGTGGTTTAGCCAGAAAATAACCAGAATGCACAAACGAAGACATTTCCTTTTCCCCTCCCCTCCTTGAATTTTGTTTTTCTATACAGCACAAAATACTTAATTTGGGAGTAAAACATAGTAATGTAGAATACATTTTTTTTAGACGATGATTTGAAAGGTTTGTGTCCATATAACAGTCATTTCGAGTGAAGGAGGTGTTATGCCCTGCTCCATAACCGTTGTCCATTTTTACATCCCAAGAGATGAGAAAGAAAAATAAAACATTATAGGACTGCCACTCGTGTAAAAGTATGCTTCTCCATGAATTGGGAAATTAAGTCAGTATTCCTGATTCATTCTACATCCAATCCAATACCTTCCCCACACGCCAGTCCCAGTGTGTACCATGAGGGGGCGCCGTAAGCCAACACTTTCGTGAGAGGGCCAGTGGGATTCCGTCAGTAGAGAAATGATAAAGGCAGTGAACTGGTGGCTGAATCAGCAAACGTGATATAGCCTTCTTCATTTGTCTTCGTTTGTAGTTTTGTCTATAAGTTTTAGAACGTGGCACGAGTCTCATATATTTATATACTTTAATCTTGGAAAAACAGTTCAAGTAGTTGCGATGAGTCACGGTCACTCTGTCTTGGGCTCGGTCTCAGATGCTGCGGGTGTCGTGACCTCTGCGGGGGCAGCGGCCTCCTCGGCAGGGGCTTCCTCTGCGGGAGCGGCCTCTGCTGCTACAGCCTCACCCTCTGGCGCCAGGGTGGCCTCCTCCTTGGCCTCTGCCACAGGCTCGGCGGCTGACGTCTCCTTTGCTGCGTGGCCATTCTCCTCTGGCTTGTCCTCCGCCGTGGGGGAGGCGGCCTCCTCCTCGCTGCTCTTCTTGGTCTTCTTCAGCGAGATGCCCTTGAAGGAGTTCTTCAGGGAGAACTTCTTCTTCTTCTTCTTGGCATCCTTGGCGGCCTCTCCCTCGACCTTGGCCACCTCTCCTTCGGCAGCAGGGGCAGCCTCGATGGCGTCTGTCTCGCCCTCTTTGGCTGGCTCGGCTGTGCCATTCCCGTCTACGGAAGCTGCGTCCCCGTCGGGCTTGGCAGAGACATCTCCATTGGTTTTAACATGGCCATTCTCCTGTGGACAACAGTGAGAGAACAATTTACAGATGTGGAGAATAATAATGATAATTTTCTAAATAAACTGGTATGGGGAGAAAATTAAGGTAACTATTATAAACAGCCCATACCAATACCAAATTGACTCAATCTACAAGTCACTGTTGATCAAGAATGTGGCTTAGGAAATAAAAATCAAGACTATTTTAATTCTGTGAGATAGGGCAGCGTGATATGTCCAACCGACGTATCAGAGGTTTGTCGTTGTGGACGATTACTTGACTAGGTCAAATGCATAGCAAAACGCTTCATATGCACAGCAGGTTTGCATTACTCGTATCGACCACGTGGGGGCAGTCGTACTCCACCACAACCAGTCGAACAGCAAGATGAATTTTGGAACAAAGGAATCATCATGGAATCAACCAGATTGCTAAATTTGCAGATCATTGCAAAATGTCAATATCGTACTCTTCTAGCCTTTCGAATAACCCAAACTAACTTCTCTCGATTTGTCATATTAAATTGAAATGATTACATGTTCTAGCCTTTTGGCCAAGAATAAATGAGGAAATTAACAATCTGTTAACGTTAGCTAAAGAATGCACCAACTGGTAGACGTGCCGCCTCAATGAGATGGTTGACTGGCAATTGCACCCATTCTAAAACCGTCAGCTAAAGTTAACATAGCGACTCATTGTCCGGGTAACGGGCATACAGGCATGTACAATAAAACAAGGTTTGAGTAGATCATTTAATGTTTCCAGCTCTACAAATTACATCGAAAATTGCACAAGTCTGATTGCTCGCTTTTTTCAACAGGACGCTTTGCTGCCCTGCCCGTGCGCTTTGTTTGTAACGAGCCGTCCTCATTTGCATCCTTTGTCGCCCATCCGAGAGGGCGACCGCTGACGGCTTCTAGCACCAACTCACGAAAGCTAGTTAAAATAAATCCGCTTTCCATTCAGATGATAACTATGTGACTTAGTCCTGGTGTTAAAATACAGACAACTAGCTACTGTACTTGATTAGATAGACTAAGAACTCGAGACGAATTTAACAAAAGGTTGTGGCGCATGGCACCATCAATTAGCCACTCAACCAAGCACAGTATTAGCTAAACCATTTAATTACCACATGTAATCACTGCAATCAAAACAGGTGGTTCGAGAGCGAATAGTCATATTTTTATCCTAATAAGTTTTTGCTAATTAGTCAAATGTACTGTAACTGTTAGCCGTGAGGTATCGCTAGCCTGGTATCACGTTGCCCATCCAACTCACGCTGGAGGTGGGCATTGGGTGCCAATGTGGACGCATACAACTGTTTCTCTTACCTGGCCATTTGTTTTAGCGACAGCCGGGTCGTCGACGGCTTTTCCATCAACAGCTACTCCACCCTTGGAAAACTGAGCTCCCATCTTTTAGGCTTTCTAAACAAAAATAAAATCTAAAATAAAAACCGAGACGATTTACGGTTAAATCCAGCCAGAGATAGGTAGATCTTGCCAGATTTTGAAATCCGTGTTGATCCCTTTTACGTTTGGTAAGCAACAAACGTTTCCCCACTCTGGTCTACTAACCTCACTGCTGCTGAGCACAAATTAAAGAAGGCTAGGGCTACAAGTGTGAGTATTTCAACCGTGCCTCAAAATTGTGGAGGACTCCACCTATGGGCGTGACTACACGGACATACCCAATCTGCAACCGTGGATTGGGGTTGGAATCCCCTCCTCGCCCCCTATCAGCTTCAATGAGAGTGTTCATTACAGATGTTATGAATATGGCGACTGAGTAAGTAAGAATTGTATCTTTATTATCAGATATTTTTATTGAACATAAATAGTAAATAACACTAGCATCATATCTTAAGGTTTCCAAGTACTTTACTCCAAATTAATCTAATTAGAAAATCCTCCATACAGTGCACTGCAATTCTACACTTTAAAAATGAAAGGTTCCTGGAGGCACCTTAAGGAGTTACTCAGATTGCAACACCAACAGAACCCCTAAAGGTGCTTCCAGCCAGGAACCTTTTCCCTGAGGAACCTTTTATAAAGATTCTCAAAGAACCGTTTAGGGTGTTAAGTTTCCTGTAGGAATATTTTATGTCCTATGTATTATATTATGAATAATAATAGTGAGTGTCAAACTTGTAAAGTCACAAATTCATTTTATTCACTTAGAAAAGTGCAACATGTCCAGTATTCACAAAGCATCTCAGTGCTGATCTAGGATCAGGTCCCCACCTGTCCATACAATCTTATTTTTTTATCTTAAAAACTGATCACTGGTTCGACTTTGACACACTGAATATGGGCCATTATTTATATGCAGTTACTTTAACTATTTTGGTCGGGTCTTCACTTTTGGTGTCATCTGGGCTAATTTTTTTCCCTTGCCTCTCGAACCTCTTCCGCATTTCCTGTACTTGTGCAATGTGAGCAAGTGGCTGTCTTTATTTTTTGTATTTATTCTTTATCATGCCATGCCTCCTTAAAAAATAAAATGTGGAGTGGAGAAATGTCATGAAGGACTATTGGGACTGAGGTCAGAGGAGCAGACTAAAATGGCCTTGTTATGCTGCTGGAAATGTGATGTGAGAAGAACATGTCCAACCAGCACATTATGGTCTGGGTAAGCACAATGGTGTATTAATGTTATTAGTGTGAATTAATGTGAGTAGGAAAAGTAAAGAATTCTTACATACAGTTGATGTCAGATGTTTACATACACTTAGGTTGGAGTCATTAAAACTCGTTTTTCAACCACTCCACAAATTTCTTGTTAACAAACTATAGTATTGGCAACAAGTAATTTTTCCAACAATTGTTCACAGACAGATTATTTCACTTATAATTCACTGTATCACAATTCCAGTGGTTCAGAAGTTTACTTACACTAAGTTGACTGTGCCTTTAAACAGCTTGGAAAATTCCAGAAAATTATGTCATGGCTTTAGAAGCTTCTGATAGGCAAATTGATATAATTTGAGTCAATTGGAGGTGTACCTGTGGATGTACTTCAAAGCCTACCTTCAAAACTCAGTGCCTCTTTGCTTGACATCATGGGAAAATCAAAAGAAATCAGCCAAGACCTCAGAAAACAATTGTAGACCTCCACAAGTCTGGTTCATCCTTGGGAGCAATTTCCAAACCCCTGAAGGTACCACGTTAATCTGTACAAACAATAGTACACAAGTATAAACACCATGGGACCACGCAGCCGTTATATCGCTCAGGAAGGAGACACGTTCTGTCTCCTAGAGATGAACGTACTTTGGTGCGAATAGTGCAAATCAATCCCAGAACAACAGCAAAGGACCTTGTGAAGATTCTGGAGGATACAGGTACAAAAGTATCTATATCCACAGTAAAACGAGTCCTATATTGACATAACTTGAAAGGCCGCTCAGCAAGGAAGAAGCCTCTGCTCCAAAACTGCCATAAAAAAGCCAGACTACGGTTTGTAACTGCACATGGGGACCAAGATCGTACTTTTTGGAGAAATGTCCTCTGGTCTGATGAAACAAAAAAAGAACTGTTTGGCCATAATGACCATCGTTATGTTTGGAGGAAAAAGAGAGAGGCTTGCAAGCCGAAGAACACCATCCCAACCGTGAAGCACGGGGGTGGCAGCATCATGATGTGGAGGTGCTTTGCTACAGGAGGGAGTGGTGCACTTCACAAAATAGATGGCATCATGAGGGAGGAAAATTATGTGGATATATTGAAGCAACATCTCAAGACATCAGTCAGGAAGTTAAAGCTTGGTCGCAAATGGGTCTTCCAAATGGACAATGACCCCAAGCATACTTCCAAAGTTGTGGCAAAATGGCTTAAGGACAACAAAGTAAAGGTATTGGAGTGGCTATCACAAAGCCCTGACCTCAATTCTATAGAAAATTTGTGGGCAGAACTGAAAAAGCGTGTGCGAGCAAGGAGGCCTACAAACCTGACTCAGTTACATCAGCTCTGTCATGAGTAATGGGCCATAATTCACCCAACTTATTGTTGGAAGCTTGTGGAAGGCTACCCGACATGTTTGACCCAAGTTAAACAATTGAAAGGCAATGCTACCAAATACTAATTGATTGTATGTAAACTTCTGACCCACTGGGAATGTGATGAAAGCTGAAATAAATCATACTCTATACTATTATTCTGACATTTCACATTCTTAAAGCTTGGGAGTTAGCTTGGGATTTGATTTGAACAATTCACCGTCAGTCAAGTCTTCCGGAATTTCATCATTATGTGGCTTTTGGTCTTGATTCAGTCCTCTTCATTACTTGCTATTTTTGCAGTGTGCTGACAAGGGAGTAAACGGAAAAGTGAACATTTTTCTGATGCACTTCCAGATAGATGTCCATACTTTAATTGGCCTGACCATACCCAATTATTTCACACAGTAATGCTCCAGCATCCACTCAGAGCTTATGCATCTAATGTATTCCTCCAATACTGCAGCGTTGTTAAGCAAGTCCCTGAGATCGTCATCTTCATCCACATTTATTTGCTTATTTGTAAGGTGAAACCTGAGGGCATCACTGTAGTGTGTCATAAATGCATACAAAAATGGTTCTGAGGTCCTTAACAATGCTACTCTGTACCGTAGCTGGGATGCAGTGTTCTTCCCTGATTTTCAAAGTAAAAAGACAGATATTATTTTTGAGAACTTCAAAAAGTGTGTCAGTGTTGATCTCTGTGGCTTGAACATGTTCAGCCTCTGGTAGACTCTCTATATCGCTCACGTCATCTTCAATGGGATCAGTCCTAGTCTCAAATTCATCATGAGGGCAATTCTCATCTATGTTGGCGTTTAAAAGCTCTCTGTGGTTTCGGTAGATGTGTGACCAATATGCGCTGAAACATCTATTTGTTTTCGTCAACACCCATTAAGTCCACAGATAATTAGAAAATATGGTTCATGCTGGTGATAGAGGCCAATATGTGTGAGTAGTCTTGACACAGATAAAGTATGTTTGTTGCAAAGTGGACAATTGAATAGAGTTGGCATTCTTCAGACAGATTGTGAACCTTGAAATGATGGAATGGAATCATGAAGATTATTAGTACTCAGCCACTTGCAGACATCATCAAGGGACGAGTCTTTCACGGCCACTCTGAAATTGAAGTTGACACTAATAGCAAAGGTTATTGTTGAGGCTAAAACAAAACATATGCCACTCTTTCCAGACAACCACCTGCCCTCCTAATTTGTATTTATGGTTGTTCCATAACGAGGCAGAGCTTGTCAGGAAAGGTAAAGATGTCTCTCTCTTATTTATCTGACGCCATATTTCTTAGTATGGAACATTATGGGATTCTGCCGTCCCACAAGTGTTGACTCAGATAATATGATGCTCCAAATGGGGCAATAAGTTCTTCTTCCATGTCAACCCAAATTGGCCTATTAGAGTTATCAATAAAGTGAGCCTATTTGGGCAGTTATAAAGGCTTCTTGATATAATGACATGTTAGGGATCTTTAATCCTCCCTTCCAAGTTTTTGCCTGTAATCTAGGTGAATCCTTGCCATTTTAATAGTCCAAATAAACTGAGTAATCAATCAAATTGATTTCTATAGCCCTTCTTACATCAGCTGATATCTCAAAGTGCTGTACAGAAACCCAGCCTAAAACCCCAAACAGCAAGCAATGCAGGTGTAGAAGCACGGTGCCTAGGACAAACTCCCTAAAAAGGCCAAAACCTAGGAAGAAACCTAGAGAGGAACCAGGCTATGAGGGGTGGCCAATCCTCTTCTGGCTGTGCCGGGTGGAGATTATAACAGAACATGGCCAAGATGTTCAAATGTTCATAAATGACCAGCATGGTCAAATAATAATAATCACAGTAGTTGTCGAGGGTGCAACAGGTCAGCACCTCAGGAGTAAATGTCAGTTGGCTTTTCATAGCCAATCATTGAGAGTATCTCTACCGCTCCTGCTGTCTCTAGAGAGTTGAAAACAGCAGGTCTGGGACAGGTAGCACGTCCGGTGAACAGGTCAGGGTTCCATAGCCGCAGGCAGAACAGTTGAAACTGGAGCAGCAGCACGGCCAGGTGGACTGGGGACAGCAAGGAGTCATCATGCCAGGTAGTCCTGAGGCATGGTCATAAGGCTCAGGTCCTCCGAGAGAGAGAAAGAGAGAATTAGAGAGAGCATACTTAAATTCACACAGGACACTGGATAAGACAGGAGAAATACTCCAGATATAACAGACTGACCCAAGCCCCCCGACACATAAACTATTGCATCATAAATACTGGAGGCTGAGACAGGAGGGGTCAGGAGACACTGTGGCCCCATCCGATGATACCCCCGGACAGGGCCAAACAGTCAGGATATAACCCCACCCACTTGCCAAAGCACAGTCCCCACACCACTAGAGGGATATCTTCAACCACCAACTTAACATCCTGAGACAAGGCCGAGTATAGCCCACAAAGATCTCCGCCACGGCACAACCCAAAGGGGGGCGCCAACCCAGACAGGAAGACCACGTCAGTGACTCAACCCACTCAAGTGAGGCACCCCTCCTAGGGACAGCATGGAAGAGCACCAGTAAGCCAGTGACTCAGCCCCTGTAATAGGGTTAGAGGCAGAGAATCCCAGTGGAGAGAGGGGAACTGTCCATGCAGAGATAGCAAGGGCGGTTCGTTGCTCCAGTGCCTTTCCGTTCACCTTCACACTCCTGGGCCAGACTACACTCAATCATAGGACCTACTGAAGAGATGAGTCTTCAATATAGACTTAAAGGTTGAGACCGAGTCTGCGTCTCTCACATGGGTAGGCAGACCATTCCATAAAAATTGAGCTCTATTGGAGAAAGCCCTGCCTCCAGCTGTTTGCTTAGAAATTCTAGGGACAGTTAGGAGGCCTGCGTCTTGTGACCGTAGCGTACGTGTAGGTATGTACGGCAGGACCAAATCGGAAAGATAGGTAGGAGCAAGCCCATGTAATGCTTTGTAGGTTAGCAGTAAAACCTTGAAATCAGCCATTGCCTTAACAGGAAGCCAATGTAGGGAGGCTAGCACTGGAGTAACATGATCAAATATTTTGTTTCTGGTCAGGATTCTAGCAGCCGTATTTTGCACTAACTGAAGTTTATTTAGTTCTTCATCCGGGTAGCCGGAAAGTAGAGACTTGCAGTAGTCTAACCTAGAAGTGACAAAAGCATGGATTAATTTTTCAGCATAATTTTTGGTCAGAAAATGTCAGATTTTTGCAATGTTACGTAGATGGAAAAAAGCTGTCCTTGAAACAGTCTTGATATGTTCGTCAAAAGAGAGATCAGGGTCCAGATTAACACCGTTTCACAGTTTTATTTGAGACAACTGTACAACCATTAAGATTAATTGTCAGATTCAACAGAAGATCTCTTTGTTTCTTGGGACCGAGAACAAGCATCTCTGTTTTGTCCGAGTTGAAAAGTAGAACATTTGCAGCCACCCACTTCCTTATGTCTGAAACACAGGCTTCCAGCAAGGGCAATTTTGTGGCTTCACCATGTTTCATCGAAATGTACAGCTGCGTGTCATCCGCATAGCAGTGAAAGTTAACATTATGTTTTCGAATGACATCCCCAAGAGGTAAAATATATAGTGAAAACAATAGTGGTCCTAAAACGGAACCTTGAGGAACACCGAAATGTACAGTTGATTTGTCAGAGGACAAACCATCCACAGAGACAAACTGATATCTTTCCGACAGATAACATCTAAACCAGGCCAGAACTTGTCCGAGTAGACCTATTTGGGTTTCCAATCTCTCCAAAAGAACGTGGTGATCGATGGTATCAAAAGCAGCACTAAGGTCTAGGAGCACGAGGACAGATGCAGATCCTTGGTCTGACGCCATTAAAAGGTCATTTACCACCTTCACAAGTGCAGTCTCAGTGCTATGATGGGGTCTAAAACCAGACTGAAGCATTTCGTATACATTGTTTGTCTTCAGGAAGGCAGTGAGTTTCTGCGCAACAGCTTTTTCAATTTTTTTTGAGAGGAATGGGAGATTCGATATAGGCAGATAGTTTTTTTATATTTTCTGGGTCAAGGTTTGGCTTTTTCAAGAGAGGCTTTATTACTGCCACTTTTAGTGAGTTTGGTACACATCCGGTGGATAGAAAGACGTTTATTATGTTCAACATAGGAGGGCCAAGCACAGGAAGCAGCTCTTTCAGTAGTTTAGTTGGAATAGGGTCCAGTATGCAGCTTGAAGGTTTAGAGGCCATGATTATTTTCATCATTGTGTCAAGAGATATAGTGCTAAAACACTTGAGTGTCTCCCTTGATCCTAGGTCCTGGCAGAGTTGTGCAGACTCAGGACAACTGAGCTTAGGAGGAATACGCTGATTTAAAGAGTAATCATTTTGTCTATGGTGTTAAAGGTGTAGGCAGGTATGGACAGTGGAAACATGCTGATGACGTAATCTTTATAACATGAGGCCTACCCCACAATGAGATTTGTAGCTTATCCCAGTTCTTCAACTGGTGTTGAATTTTGTTCGAATTTACAGAATTGAAAATAAACATTTCCCTTCCCCTAAGAAACAACTTCTCTTCTCACATACAGAAAGAAGACAAAATGACACCAGACATTCACCATTCAGTTAGGATTGGAAAATACAAAGGAATTACACAGAACACATAATAATCACACTGTATTGATTGATTGACTGTAAATACATTCATTCACCATTCAGTTGGTATTTAAAAAGACAAAGACATCAGACTACCAGAACAAACAATAATACATTAATTCACCATTTAGTTAGTATTGGAAAAGACAAAGAAATAACACAGAACCCACTGCAAATATATCCAAAGACTTTATAGAGGCTAACCTGTTTGTAGATCCATAGTGAGCTATTGAAAATATACATATTTTGCTCCCCTTCTTTCAATCTTGTCTCATCACTGCAACTCCCCAACAGGCCCGGGAAGGGCGACCCACTTAACTACACCTGCAGGTGTTACAACATTCAACTGGTGGGGATTCAACAAACATTCAACTGGTGACCGGGGTCAGCCTGCAGGTACCCGGCCCGCCACAAAGAGTCACTGGAGCGCGATGAGCCAAGTAAAGCCCCCCTCGGCCAATCCCTCCCCTAACCCGGACGACACTGGGCCAATTGTGCTCCGTTCTATGGGACTCCCTGACACGGCTGGTTGTGGCACAGCCCGGGAATGAACCCGGGTCTGTAGTAACTTTTCTAGTGCTGTAGTGTCTTAGACCGCTGCGCCACTCTGGAGCCCCCCATAGTGAGCTTTAAACTTCGTCTTGCTTTGGTCTGAAATACAGAGGACAGAACAGGCCGCCCCGATACACCAACCTGAAAGACATTAATTAGACACAAACACAACATAACCAACATGAGTATTCGATATCAAATGCATCTAACTAATCTGATCAATCTTATGTATTCTTCTTTTTGTCAAGTTTAATAACCTACATTGGGTTGTGTGTGTGTGTGTGTGTGTGTGTGTGTGTGTGTGTGTGTGTGTGTGTGTGTGTGTGTGTGTGTGTGTGTGTGTGTGTGTGTGTGTGTGTGTGTGTGTGTGTGTGTGTGTGTGTGTGTGTGTGTGTGTGTGTCTTACCTGTTCGTGGAGGTTTGTACATTTCTCTATCAGAGCTCACAGCTCCCAAACACTAAACCAACTGGACAGGGGCAGGATAAGCCAGGTACTAAAGGGAGGAGGATGGAAGGAGATGGTGAGAGAGTGTATCATGGGTTTAAATGAGGACAAAATGTGTCAATATTGAATCTAGCTAGCTAAAGTTAGCTGACGTTACAGTAACTGTAACAAGTTAGCTAAAACACTTATACAACAATTACCAGCTAACATTACAGGCTATGCAGCTTGGCTAGCTGATGAAAAACGAAAAGTACAGTACATTATGTATTGTTTTTTTGTTATTTGATAGTAGTTTGATTAATTATTATCTTAGCTAGCGAAGGTTCACTCACCTTTTACGTTGATCCGTTGCAAGTCATCTCTTATCTGTCGCGTCTCTCCAACCATCCGCGCGCTTCCCGCTTCCAGTTGTCTTATGACCAACGTTCTCCAGTTGAATTATATGTATGATTCTATAAAGCACCCCCGTAAGTCTACAAAAGTTCAAAACGAACTGATGGCAGAATATAGGTTCTTAAATTAACCTTAAGGTTCTTTTTTTAAAACCTTGTATTATCCTGAAGGATCCTCCACAGACCTTTTCTTGTTAGAGTGTAGATTTCAGAAGCTATCATGAATATATCCCCTTAGTAAGGTCCAGCTTTCTCAGCTCCCCTAATAGTCACCTCCATCATGGAAATACGCCACACAAGAGACCCACACCCAGTATATTCACTACAGGGCTTAGGCCTACTACTTGAAAAGCACATTCATTAATGCTGTTTTGTATTCTAGGCCATTGCATTTAAATCTATTATCTTCACATCAATCCTTCTTTACTTTAAATATAACGCCTGGAGAAACATTAATATAGTGTGTGGCCCTCCCACCCCAAAGGGAGGGCAGCTCCCTCTCAGCCCAGTCAAAGCTCTTCTCTCTCCTGGCACACCAATGGTGGAACAAGCTTCCCCCTAATGTCAGGACAGTGGAGTACTTTCTATGATTGTGATATGTTGTTGTCTCATGTAGCTGTTTTAAGATGAATGCACTAATGTAAGTCTCTCTGGATAAGAGTGTCTGCTAAATAACAAAAATCTACATGTAAAATGTCTCGTTCGAATTTTCAGCTGTGGATTTGCTCTTTATAGGCAAGTGCAAACTTTGAGAGAATGGTGGAGAATCTGAACATAGCCCCTGACAGACAGATACACAAAAAACAAATCCAATCGTGGCCAGATTATGACGACACGTCTCAGCTAGGCCTTTACCTACCTACTAGGCCTGCTGTTCAGCCTGGACGCTAGGAGACCAGTTTTACCTCCATGTCACCTCACTTTCTGTCACATTCACTGATGATTCACTCTGCCGTTATCTAGTAGCAAAGCTACAAGTTGAGTATGGTCAGTCACCATTGTCAATACTAGGCTAGGCCAGACCCATTTGGATCCAACAACCATGAATTCATGAATTTTTATTTTGTTGGGACTTCAAATGAGATGAGAGCATAACGTGGTCATCTTGTGCCTGCTGAGGGGTCAAAGGTCATGTTTCAGGTCAAGACGTATGGGAAGTTATTCTACTGGTCATGGGATAGGTGTATGTGTGTAAATGCCTGCGTATGGGTTTACACATGAACAAATGGTCTCTTATCCTAATCGAGACAATTCTTGACCCCCCAAATACTGCCTATGCCTTTTCTTTCCTCTCTGTTATCTACAAGCATGTCTAAGAGATGAATCCTTGTGTGTGCAAAGCAAAGGGCTCTCTGTGTACTGCTGCCATGTTTATAGGACTTTATTAAGTGGAATGTATGATTTCCTTCCATTAAAATGGTAAGCTTTTCTGATGCTCCCTATTTGGGCTGCCAGGTAGCCTAGTGGTTACAGCGTTGGGCCAGTAACCAAAAGTTTGGTAGATCAACTCCCTGAGCTGACAAGGTAAAAATCTGTTGTTCTGCCTCTGAACAATGCAGTTAACCCACTGTTCCTAGGCAGTCATTGTAAATAAGAATTTGTTCATAACTGACTTGGCTAGTTAAATAAAAAATTCTAATGGAACCCCTTTTTTTGGTTTCATAATCCTCCCCTTTTTCCCCACCCCCCTTGGGTCAGCTGATGATACATAGACCACCCTCCTCCACTTCGCTGCAGTGGAATGACTGGCATGCATACGCCACCCAGAGAACGATCTGCCCCCTTTGAGTGGGCTAAGCCTCCCAGAGCGGAATAGACCCTTAGGGGTAAAAAATTCTCTACACCAAAGAAAGAAAGAGAACAAATGCTTTAAAGTTGTTAAAAAATGGCCTGTCCTCATTGAACCCCCTCCTTCCTCACCCAGCATAACACAATCATCCCATTGGAATTCCTCACTGCTTTCTGATGTCGGGGGATGTGAATCAAGGCTTTATTATGAAGAGTAATACATTTTCTCTAATGTCAGATATTGAAGGTGCCTTATTTGCTCGCTTAGCACAGATGTCCCTACAGTACATGTCCTCACACGGAAGTGGACAACACACTGGATCCAGAAAATCTTTTGAAGATGTCTCTGTCTGTTTGGCACAATAGAGATATAGGGTAGTGAGGAGAGATAGAGTAGGTGGAAGGTTGGAGGGAGATAAAGTCGGATGGTGTGGTTGAGAGATACGGAGAGAAGGAGATGACTGGTTGGAGAGAGATGGATAGCGGACCTGTCAAATATGCTGACCACACATTGCTACTTTTGCAAAGCATGTGCACAGATCATGCCATTAAAGCCCTTTGAATTGAGTTTAATTCTGGTGATAGCATTTCCTTAGTTGAAAGGTTGAACAGAATGCCTTAAATGACAGTACACAGACTCATGCAGTAGGTTGGGCTGTAAATTTGGATTCGCGGTTCTGCACTGTCACCACCACCATTGTCAAACAGAGGCCCAATGTAAAATATGTTTGAATTACTTTGTTGATAAGTGTTTATACAGTTATTTTCATTGAACATGGCATAGTGTCAGAAGACATATAATTACAATGTCCTTTACGGTTTCTGACACACACACAAACACGCACGCACGCACACACACACACACACACGGTGCTCCTTTTCCTTCTCTTCCTGGAGTTCTGTTTTTTACACAGTCAATGCATCTGTTTGTGTGGATGCCCATATTTCATCCCCTGACACAGAATGAGCTCTCCTTGCAAAAAGACTCCATTGTTCCTCTTTCAGCCAGCCAACTGATGAGCATCACAAGTAGAGGGGGAGCAGGAGGAGAGAGGGGGGGGGGGGGGGGGGAGCAATCATAAATACTTTTTCTGGGGTTCTTCTTGCAAGAGGGAGGAGAAAAGAGTCCCCTTGAATAGATTGGTTGAGCATATCTGTTCAATGAATATGTCATTTCCCACCATTCTCTATTTTGTCAACTATTCACGCATACAGAATCACAAAAACAACACAGCCCAGACTGCTTTGTGTCTGTTTTTCCCATAGTTTAATAGAGAGAAGATGAATAAAGATTTAACTGCACATTTAATTACCAAATACTTACAGAAATATGTGCTATGAGGCATATACATCGTTTTTTTTATTATAGGAGAGCACTATACAGTAGTCCCTGTCAAACTTAGTGTTATTTAGCATGGTACAATGCATCCCACACACTACATTTTTATGTCAATGAAGACAGAAGGTATATAGCTGTCACGACCGTTATATGACGAATGAGTGGACCAAGGCGCAGCGTGAAAGAAAGCCATCTTCTTTTAATGAAGAAAAACAAACACTTCCTAAACGAACAAAAAACGTGAAGCTAAAACGAACTAAGTGCACACATGCAACATAGAACATAGACAATTGCACACAATCACCTAAAGCCTATGGCTGCCTTAAATATGGCTCCCAATCAGAGACAACAATAAACAGCTGTCTCTGATTGAGAACCAAACCAGGCAACCATAGACTTTCCTAAACCTCTCTACTGAACACAACCCCATACACTATACAAAACCCCCTAAACAATACACACAACCTAAACTAGACAAAACACACAAACATCCCATGTCACACCCTGACCTAACTAAACTAATAAAGAAAATCAATATAACAGAGGCCAGGGTGTGACAATAGCAATATAAATTAATTGAGACTACTGCTAAATGTGATGTGCAATAAAATGAATGCTGAGCTGTGATTCTAGATAGACTGTGTTTCTCAAACATCCACCATTTTTATTGGTGTCTATCCAGTTAGGAGAATATTAACGTGGTTGACATGAATACAAGTCAACACTTAGACAAGAATGCCCTTTGTAATGGTAATAGAATTTATCAAGTGACTTATTGACTGACAAAAGTCCTAAACACCAAGCTAAACATTTCAACAGTCCTGACAGGGTTGGTAGAAATGCAGCCTCTCTTTCTGAGAATGATGATGGGATGCTAGTTGTATGTCCGATGTTCAACCAGGCAGTGCTCCATCCCAGAGAGGCCTGTGCTGACATGTTTCTTTCATCATTGATAAAAATGCTTTTGCAAGGGGGCTGCAAGCACAACAGGAACCCTTAAGAGATGGGAACGTGCAGAGACCTTGAGCAGCAATCAGTCTAGTACGTGCAGAATGGCCTGCTCGCTCCTCTCTCCATGTCTCTCTCTCTCTCTCTCTCTCCATGTCTCTCTCTCTCTCTCTCTCTCTCTCTCTCTCTCTCTCTCTCTCTCTCTCTCTCTCTCTCTCTCTCTCTCTCTCTCTCTCTCTCTCTCTCTCTCTCTCTATGTCTCTCTCTCTCTCCATGTCTCTCTCTCTCTCCATGTCTCTCTCTCTCTCTCTCTCTCTCTCTCTCATGTAGCTAGCCGTCTTTTTACATGTGCTAAGTAAATGGCTCAACTCGCGCATGAGGCCGTCATTGTAAATAAGAATTTGTTCTTAACGGACTTGCCTGTTAAATAAAGGTTTAAAAAATATATATATATTTTAAATGAACCTTTTACTTTTGGTTTTGGTCCACCAGCTTCAAACAGCTGTAAAAACATTTTTTTTTGTTATTGAAAATATATTTCACAGTGATTTAGATGGTACAGTGATTCCTTACACTATTCAGTGCTTGTTTTCTTACATAAACTGAAATTGAGCCAACAGTGCAGAATTTTTGCAACCAGGAGATGACAGAGTGATTTCTACTAGATATAACACAGCCACAAAGTCAGAACAGCTTTCCCATTTTGACAACAGATGCCGCTCTGGCGGGAGAAATCAATAGACGAATATCCTTTATCTCTCTCTCTCTGGCTGCCTCTGTATCTCCCTCTACGTCTGTCTACCTCTGTCTCAGCCCCAGGTATGGTGGCGTGGTTTATTGAATGCAAATTAAACCAATTGTCCCTAATTTGAATCTGTTGTCATAACATTGCATTGAGGCCAATCAGTTGATGTCCAAGGACATATAACACTCCATCTCCATACACACACAAATCTCACCTCTTATTTGCACTGTGAGGGAGCAAAATTATAATACGGATGGTGAGAGAAATGGAGAGAGTTGGAGTAGAGAAAGACAGAGGTAGAGATGTAGAGATAGGTACATAGAGAGACAGGGAGAGAGGAAATAGAGATAGATAGAGAAGTAGAAATCCATAGAGTCAGGGAGGGAGAGGGGGTGGTGTTTCTGTGTAAACAGTGTATGTACAGTGGTAGGGTAGCTCATCCCCACTGGCAGTGGAGCTGCAGCGTTAGTGGGTCAGTGTGCCATCATCTCATTCATCAGCACTACAGCCAGCTCTCCTTGCTATTCTCTCACTCCATCTCTCTCTTTCCACCCCTCCCTCCCACACATACTACTACATGTAAGATGGCGCCTGAGATGGCAGACGTTTTACGTGCCCTCAGCCGATTGTGTTTTTGTTAGTTTATTTGCGTTGTTTGTAACTTGTTTTTGTACTTATTTCATACATAATGTTGCTGCTACCGTCTCTTATGCCCGAAAATAACTTCTAGACATCAGGACTGCGGTCACTCACCACGGACTGGCAGAATCCTTTTTTTCCATTCACAACTCTGACGAGCCAGACGAGAAGGATATACTGATTCCTCGGGAACAGGCCCTGATCCCCGTGATCTGCGTGAAGAGGAAGCGGAGAAAGAGAGGCCGGAGAGCGGGCTGCCTTCTGAGAATTTGGAGGCGATCGAATAAACCCCAACTTCCCTCCATTCTGCTAGAAAACGTGCAATCCTTGGAGAATAAAATTGCCAAGTTACGCGGAAGATTAAACTACCAACGGGACATTAAAAACAGTAACATCTTATGCTTCACAGAGTTGTGGTTGAACGATGACAATATCAACATACAGCTGGCTGGTTATACAATGTACCGGCAGGATAGAACAGCGGCGTCTGGTAAGACAAGGGGCGGCAGACTATGTATTTTTGTAAATAACAGCTGGTGCACGATATTTAAGGAAATTTCGAGCTTTTGCTCGCCAGAGGTAGAGTATCTCATGTTAAGCTATAGACCACACTACATACCGAGAGAGTTTTCATCTGTATTCTTCGTAGCTGTTTACATACCACCACAGTCAGAGGCTGGAACTAAGACAGCATTGAATGAGCTGTATTCCGCAATAAGCAAACAAGGAAACGCTCACCCAGAGGCAGCACTCCTAGTAGCCACAGAAGTTAATGCAGGGAAACTTAAATCCATTTTACCAAATTTCTATCGGAATGTTAAATGTGCAACCAGAGGAAAAATAACTCTGGACCACCTATTTACCACACACAGAGAAGCATACAAAGCTCTCCCTCGCCCTCAATTTGGTAAATCTGAAAATAATTCTATCTTCCTAATTCCTGATTAGAAGCAAAAATTAAAGCAGAAAGCATCAGTGACTAGATCAATAAAAAAGTGGTCAGATGAAGCAGATGCTAAGCTACAGGACTGTTTTGCTAGCACAGACTGGAATATGTTCCGGGATTCTTCCAATGGCATTGAGGACTACACCACATCTGTCATTGGCTTCATCAATTAGTGCGTCGATGACGTCGTCCCCACAGTGACCGTACGTACATACCCCAACCAGAAGCCATGGATTACAGGCAGCATCGCACTGAGCTAAAGGCTAGAGCTGCCGCTTTCAAGGAGCAGGACTCTAACCCAGAAGCTTATAAGAAATCCCGCTATGCCCTCCGAAGAACCATCAAACAGGCAAAGCCTCAATACAGGACTAAGATCGAATCGTACTACAACGGCTCTAATGCTCGTCGGATGTGGCAGGGCTTGCAAACCATTACAGACTACAGAGGGAAGCACAGCCGAGAGCTGCCCAGTGACACGAGCATACCAGACGAGCTAAACTACTTCTATGCTCGCTTCGAGGCAAATAACACTGAAACATGCATGAGAGCACCAGCTGTTCTGGATGACTGTGTGCTCACGCTCTCCGCAGCCGAGGTGAGTAAGACCTTTAAACATGTCAACATTCACAAGGCCGCAGGGCCAGACAGATTACCAGGATGTGTACTGCAAGCATGCGCTGACCAATTGGCAAGTGTCTTCACTGACATTTTCAACCTCTCCCTGTCCGAGTCTGTAATACCAACATGTTTTAAGCAGACCACCATAGTGCTTGTGCCCAAGAAAATTAAGGTAACCTGCCTAAATGACTACTGACCCATAGCACTCACGTCTGTAGCCATGAAGTGCTTTGAAAGGCCGGTCATGGCTCACATCAACACCATCATCCCAGAAACCCTAGACCCACTCCAATTTGCATACAGCCCCAACAGATCCACAGATGATGCAATCTCTATTGATCTCCACACTGCCCTTTCCCACCTGGACAAAAGGAACACCTATGTGATTGACTACAGCTCAGTGTTCAACACCATAGTGCCCTCAAAGCTCATCAATAAGCTTTGGAACCTGGGACTAAACACCTCCCTCTGCAACTGGATCCTGGACTTCCTAACGGGCCGCCCCCCAGGTGGTAAGGATAGGTAACAACACATCCGCTTCGCTGATCCTCAACCCTCAGGGGTGAGTGCTCAGTCCACTCATGACGGCATGGCCAGGCACGAATCCAACACCATCATTAAATTTGCTGATGACCTAAATTTGCAGATGACCCAACAGTGGTAGGCCTAATCACCGACAATGACGAGACAGCCTATAGGGTGCCAGGACAACAACCTCTCCCTCAACGTGATAAAGACAAAGGAGATGATTGTGGACTACAGGAAAAAGAGGACTGGATACACCCTCATTCTCATCGACGGGGCTGCAGTGGAGCAGGTTAAGAGCTTCAAATTTCTTGGTGTCCACATCACCAACAAATTAACATGGCCCAAGCACACCAAGACAGTGGTGAAGAGGGCACGACAAAACCTATTCCCCTTCAGGAGACTGCAAAGATTTGTTATGGGTCCTCATACCCTACAAAAGTTTCTACAGCTGCACCATCGAGAGTATCCTGACTGGTTGTATCACTGCCTGGTATGGCAACTGCCCGGCCTCCGACCGCAAGGCACTACAGAGGGTAATGCGAATGGCCCAGTACATCACTGGGGCCAAGCTTCCTGCCATCCAGGACCTCTATACCAGGCGGTGTCAGAGGAAGGCCCTAAAAATTGTCAAAAACTCCAGCCACCCTAGTCATAGACTGTTCTCTCTGCTACCGCACGGCAAGCGGTATCGGAGAACCAAGTCTAGGTCCAAGAAGCTTCTAAACAGCTTCTACCCCCAAGCCATAAGACTCCTGAACATCTAGTCAAATGGCTACCCAGACTATTTGCTTTGCCCTCTCCCACTCTTTACACCACTGCTATTCTCTGTTGTCATCTATGCATAGTCACTTTAATAACTCCACCTACATGTACATACTACCTCAACTAACCGTGACCCGCACATTGACTCTGTATCGGTACACCCCTGTATATAGTCTCGCTATTGTTATTTTACTGCTGCTCTTTAATTACTTGTTACTTTTATCTCTTATTCTTATCCGTATTTTTTTTTTAACTGCATTGTTGGTTAGGGGCTCGTAAGTAAGCATTTCACTGTAAGGTCTACACCTGTTGTATTCGGAGCATGTAACTAATACAATTTGATTTGATTTGACATAGTGACTCTGCACTCTAATTTGGTTATCCACAGAGAGACACTGAGAGAGTTGCAGAGGAGGATGGTGACATTGTCACGACTTCCGCCGAAGTTGTTCCCTCTCCTTGTTCGGGCGGCGTTCGGCGGTCGACGTCACCGGCTTTCTAGTCGCCACCGATCCATGTTTCATTTTCGTTTGGTTTTATCTTCATTTTTACACACCTGATTTCTATTCCATTAATTATGTTCCTTATTTAACACCCTGGCTTCCCTCTCTGTTTTGTGCGTTATTGTTTGTCATGTGGGTTCATGTTATTTGTGCTTTGGATTTTGTGTTCCGTGTTGGAATATTATTCTTTCATTTTTGAGTAAACTGTCGGAATATACTCATCTCTGTGTCCTGCGCCTGACTCCACCTTTCTCCTTTTCACCAACACCCTCACAGACATGGTAAACAGAGGTAGAGTGATGGTTGTTAATGTAGTAATGATAAAGAGGGTTGAATGTGCTCGCCTGTATTTTCTGCTAGAAAAACAAGAGTGTAAATATTGCCTTTAAAAGGTGTATAGACGATAAAGTGTGATTGGATTGAATCCTGGCCTTTATAAGTGCTATAACAGCAGACATACAATAAATGTTGGTTCTTTCTGGGCATATAATCAGGAGAGATGAAGATATGGAGCCATATGGTGATGAGAGGAAATTTGATTAGACATACAGTAACCTTTTGTTATCCCTTGCTATCTTTTTTTCCCTCTTTGCCAACTGGGTGTTTTTTGTATTTCTGTGTTGAAGTGACACCGGTTCATGGATCCTGGTACAAAGATACCCTGACAAATGTATCGCTGTTGGAGAAGGGCAATAAACCACTGTGTGTTAAATTGCATAACAGATTTTGTGGATTGAAAGAGAGACTGATATTAGACCACACGCCTATGTGTCCGCTAGTAACAGAGAAACAGCCTGCAGATCAAGTGCTGCACAGCTGCTTCTAAAACATATAACACACACACACACACACACACAGCTATGTCTTACTATACTTGTGAGGACTTTTTGGGGACCAACAAATGATTGCCATTCAAAATGCTATTTTCCCTAAACCCTAACCCTTAACTTTAAGTTTAGGGTATGGGTTAGGGGGGAGAATTTTTCTTGTTTTACTATCCGGATTTTAGGTTCCCCCTAGGATATAAGTACAACCCCCCTCACACACACACAGTATGAGTGGGGTGTGTTCAGTGCTGGGAGTGTGTTTTTGGCTGGGTAGCTGGCTGTGACCTCTGCTGCAGCATGCATGCCAGAGTTTTGTGTGTCTGTGCCTGTGAGATCATCACTCTGAGCCCCCTTCAGTTGTCCCCTCTTCATTCCCTGCTTTCTGGTTGGCTGAGCTCCTCCCCTCTAGCCCTGCCACTGAGACTCCATTGTGATGCAGATTTGGCGGATTGGGATGGAGGGATAGAGAGATGGGGGATGGTAGGACAGGGGGTGGGTAGAGGCGCTCTCTGTGAGTGTTTTTGGGTGGTGTTACTGTTAAGTGTGACCTGGCAACCCTGCTTGGCTGGGTGTCTGGCGTGGCCTGGGGGAGGGGAGAGACGGAGAGGGATATCTAGAATTCTCCTCCTCTCAGCAATCCTTCACTCTGTATGCATGACTCAAACATCAAGCATCTCTCTCTCTCAGACCCTCACCATCACCTCCCCATCTTGGAAATGAGAACAATGTCTTGTTGGTGTGGACACAGACTCGTTTATCAATACATCATACAAGTAGTGGTGTAGAAATGGTCTCAAAAGGAGAAGAAATTGCATGTTAATAGTAGAATTCAATTCTCAAATAATGATCTCAATTCCAGCTCAAAGGTTGTGTTGTTGTTGTTGTTGTTGACTTAAAGTGTAATATCTAATAAAACAGGATTAAAGCCATACGTAGGAGAGAGGGTTCTCTCAATGTGATTTCCGTGTAGTTTTGAAAGGCTAGAAAAGACTATTGAGAATTTTTTGCTCTACTGAGACAGAATTGTTATAAATTCTGGTTGTGTGTGTGTGTGTGTGTGTGTGTGTGTGTGTGTGTGTGTGTGTGTGTGTGTGTGTGTGTGTGTGTGTGTGTGTGTGTGTGTGTGTGTGTGTGTGTGTGTGTGTGTGTGTGTGTGTGTGTGTGTGTGTGTGTGTGTGTGTGTGTGTGTGTGTGTGTTTTCTGTCTGTCTAGGTACATGTATGTGTCTGTATATGCGTATGTGTGTGTGTGTGTTGTGTTGGGGGGTGGGGGGCTGTCTGGTTCTTATAACGTCTGCAGCTTAAACTCTGCCCAAGCTCTTCCCAGCTGTCGGAGAGTAATCCAGTCCCCTCTCTCTCTCTCCCTCTACCCCTCTTTCCTTCTCTCTGACTCTGTCTATCTCTCTCTCGCTCTCTTCTCTCTCTTCTCTCTCTCTCAGATTCAGATTTAGATACACTTCATTAGCATGAATGAAAAAGCCACTGTTGCTAAAGCGAAGTGAGATAATGGCATCAACAATAACAGTAAAAATTATATTAAGTTTAAAGTTTTATTAGTCGTATGTACGGGATACATATGGTATACGTTGTCCAATAATAAGCTTACTTTCAGGTTCCTTCTCGACAATACGAACATAAAGTAAATAACAGTAAATAGCAGTAGAATAGAATAAACATGATGCCGCGTGCCTTCCCCAGGCACAGTTTTTAGATAGAGGATAGATCAATTAGTTTATTAGTCACATGCACAAGGTCGCAGATATAATCACAGGGTACAGTGAAATTGTTATGATCTGAGCTCCAACAGTACAGGTCAAAAAAATAAAAGTGAATGACAAGTCCGGGGGGCAGGAGAGGGACAGGAGGGGACTGGAGGGGGACAGGAGAGCGACAGGAGGCGGACTGGAGGGGGGCAGGATGGGGACAGGAGGGCAGGAGGGTGGGCAGTAGGGTGGCAGGCGGAGCAGGAAGGGTCAGGAGGAGCAGGAGGGGGACAGGAGGGGTACAGGAGGAGCAGGAGGGGGACAGGAGGAGCAGGACGGGGAAAGGAGAGGGATAGGAGGGGACCAGGAGAGGGACAGGAGGGGGACTGGAGAGGGACCAGGAGGGCAGGAGGGGAAAGAAGGGGGACAGGAGGGGGAGAGGAGGAGCAGGAGGGAGGGCATTAGGGGGGCAGGAGGGGATGGGGGGAAGGAGGGGGGAAGGAAGAGGACTGGAGGGGGGCAGGAGAGGGCCGTGCCTTCTTCACCACCTAGTCTGTGTGGTTTGACCATTTCAGCTTATTGGAGATGTGTACTGTTGTGTTAGAAGAACAAGACTGTTCTTTATAAAGATCCACAAAGCAAACTCCCAGGAGCTATATATAACGAACATAACATGAACGCAGAGGAACTTGACGTTTTTTGGCCGTCTCCACGGTGTTGATCAACCACCCCGTTGGTGAGGATGTAGGCGTGCCCAACCAGGTTCCTCTTGAAGTCCACAATCGGCCCCTTTGTTTTGCTGGGTTGAAGGAGAAGTTGTTTACCAGGCACCACGCCGTCAGAGTGCCTACCTCCTCTCTGTAGGCCGTCTCGTCATTGTTGGTAATCTGGCCTAATACTGTCGTCAACAAACTTGATGATGGAATTGGAACTGTGTGAAGCCACACAGTCGTTGGTATACAGGAAGTACAAGAGGGGACTGAGGACTCACCCTTGTGGGGCCCCCGTGTTGAGGATCAGTGTGGAGGAGGTAATGTTGCCTACCTTCACCACCTGGAGGCGGCCCGTTAGGAAGTCCAGGACCCAGTTGCATAGGGAGGAGTTCAGTCCCAGGGTTGTGAGCTTTGTGATGAATTTATCGGGTTCTATGGTATTGAAGGCCGAGCTGTAGTCGATGAACAGCATCCTCACATATGCATTCCTTTTGTCAAGGTGGGTGAGGGAAGTGTGCAGTGCAATGGTGATTGCGCCGTCCGTGGATCTGTCAGTGTGGTAGGTGAATTTAATTGCGGAATTTAATTGGAGCAATTCCCATACCAAGCCGTGATGCAACCCGGTCAGGACACTCTCGATGGTGCAGCGGTAGTATTTGTGGAGGACCCAGGACGGCATAAATTGTTGCTCCCTCTTGACAAGAGCGGTGGTGTTGTTGGTCCTTGACAAGTCCTCAGTAATGTGGACGCCTAGAAACTTAAAACTTGTCTTTCTCTACAGTCCCATTGATGTGGAGTGGGGCATGTTATTTTATTGTTATTTTATTGTGTTACTTTTTATTATTTTTTACTTTATTTGGTAAATATTTTCTTAACTCTTCTTGAACTGCACTGTTGGTTAAGGGCTTGTAAGTAAGCATTTCACGGTAACGTCTACACTTGTTGTATTCGGCATGTAACAAATAAAGTTCAATTTTATTTTGATGTTCTCTCTTCTGCTTCCTGAAGTCAACCTCCTCCCTATAGGCTGACTCGTTGTTGTTGGTTATCAGGCCTACAACTGTGGTGTCGTCAGCAAACTTGATGATGGAGTTGGTGTCATGCAAAGCCACGCGGTCGTGGGTGAACAGGGAGTACAGCATAGGACTGAGGACACACCCCTGGGGAGCCCTGTGTTAAGAGTGAGTGTGGAGGTGTTGTTGCCAATCCTTACAGCATGTGGTCTACCCGTCAGGAAGACCAGGATTCAGTTGCAGAGGTGGTGTCCAGACCCAGGGCACTGAGCTTGGTGTTGAGCTTGGAGGGAGCAATAGTGTTAAATGCTGAACTGTAATCAATGGACAGCACTCTCACATAGGTGTTCCTCTTGTCCAGATGTGTTGTGCCCATGTGAATAGCTATGGAAATGGCTTCTTCTATGGATCTGCTGGAGCGGTAGGCAAATTGGAGTGGGTCTCTCTACAGTATATATACTCTCCAACAGCCAGGGGGGGGGGGGGGGGGGGGGCTCAAGAGGAGGGCTGACAAATGTATGGAATTGATACATTGCTATTGTGTTTCAATGATGCGTGTGGGGTATGCACACACTCCCTTATCTCACTGAAAAAGACATTGATATATTATTGTCAACCCAGCTCTCTTGTCCCTCCCTTTTTCAGTGTTTCATTGGATCCATTCGATCAACACACAATGCTAGTGTTGGGGAAAATATAGTTTACCTATCTACGAATTACTTCACACTGCAAGAAATTAAGCTATACTAAAGCTAACCGTAAGACAAAAATGGTTTACTTAACTAAAGTAAAAAAGTAAGTAATTCACTACATTCAAACTACTTTGTGACTAATTATCATGTGCAAATCAGAAATTTCATAGACAAAAAATTGCAAGAACAGATCACTTTGGGGTCATATGTTAATTTAGCCTATAAAACAAAAACGATCTTTCAAGTCAGAATTAAGCAGGTCTGCTGCCCTCAAAATGAAATTATTGCCTTCTTCACCCATATTTTATTTTTGCAAAAAAAAGTAGTGTGTAGTTCCAGGAGTTAGGTACCTGGCAAAAAAGTAATTAACGGCTGAAAACACTGCTAAGATTCGAATTTAGTTCAATACTACCAAGCTACTGCAAAATGAAGTAAACAAATCCTTTAGATTCTTTTGACTCACCCATGCGTCAATCTAAGTAACATAATAAAAAAATCCCTATCAACATCCATCAGTTTAATATCAGTTTTTTTTGCATGGGCTGCATCTTTATCCACTGCTTGTCGGCCTTCCACATCTGCGGTGGAAGGTGGCTGACCTACAGCGGTCTTCTTCTCGCAGGACTCATCTGATGTCGGTATCATCTGAACCGTTTGGCCTACAAATTAATATGAGCCCACCGTTGAAAGAATAGACTCATGATCCCCACAAGTGTCACTGGACTCGTCTGAAGGTAACCCATACAAATAAATGGAAGTATGGAGGTAGTTTTGTTCCAACACAAATAAGGGGTTAAATATGTGTCCAAAAAAACACAAATATTTCCTGAGCTTTCTTATATCTCCTAGATATAGGACAGACACTTCAAAACCTTATTCCTTATGATTTATTTTTTTTACCTACGTTTAGAGGTTAAACTACTCCCCAACACTATGCAATGAACACGCTTGACTTCCAGGAGCAATAATCATCCCTAAGGACAGATCACACTTATTGGGGGGTTCAGTGGATCTTCACTGTCCCCAAAAAATAAAGCATGTTAGACAAATAGGATTACAGGGACGGACGGACGGACGGACGGACGGACGGACGGACGGACGGACGGACGGACGGACGGACGGACGGACGGACGGACGGACGGACGGACGGACGGACGGACGGACGGACGGACGGACGGACGGACGGACGGACAGACAGACAGACAGACAGACAGACAGACAGACAGACAGACAGACAGACAGACAGACAGACAGACAGACAGACAGATAGATAGATAGATAGATAGATAGATAGATAGATAGATAGATAGATAGATAGATATCAGATAAGTGGCAGAATACCTGACCACTGTGACTGACCCAAACTTAAGGAAAGCTTTGACTATGTACAGACTCAGTGAGCATAGCCTTGCTATTGAGAAAGGCCGCCGTAGGCAGACATGGCTCTCAAGAGAAGACAGGCTATGTGCACACTGCCCACAAAATGAGGTGGAAACTGAGCTGCACTTCCTAACCTCCTGCCCAATGTATGACCATATTAGAGAGACATATTTCCCTCAGATTACACAGATCCACAAAGAATTTGAAAACAAATCCAATTTTGATAAACTCCCATATCTACTGGGAGAAATTCCACAGTGTGCCATCACAGCAGCAAGACTTGTGACCTGTTGCCACAAGAAAAGAGCAACCAGTGAACAAAGAACAAACACCATTGTAAATACAACCCATATTTATGCTTATTTATTTTAACTTGTGTGCTTTAACCATTTGTACATTGTTACAACACTGTATATATATAATATAACATTTGTAATGTCTTTATTGTTTTGAAACTTCTGTATGTGTAATGTTTACTGTTAATTTGTATTGTTTATTTCACTTTTGTATAATATCTACCTCACTTGCTTTGGCAATGTTAACACATGTTTCCCATGCCAATAAAGCCCCTTGAATTGAATTGAATTGAATAGAATAGATAGATAGATAGATAGATAGATAGGAGGGGACTGTGATGTTGATGGTATCCTAAATGAAATGATAAAATATACAGACCACAAATTGGCTATACTTAAACTCTTTAACATCATCCTTAGCTCTGGCACCAAGGACTGATCACCCCAATCCACAAGAGTGTGGACAAATTTGACCCCAATAACTACCGTGGGATACGAGTCGACAGCAACCTTGGGAAAATCCTCTGAATTATCATTAACAGCAGACTAGTACATTTCCTCAGTGAAAATAATGTACTGAGCAAATGTCAAATTGGCTTTTTACCAAATGACCTCCTTGCAGTTTGCCTAAGGCACGTTCACACAGATGAGTAGGCACCCAGGGCATCTTTCTTTTGGTGTATTTCAGAGTCAGTAGAAAGGCCTCTTTAGTGTCCTAAGTTTTCATAAATGTGACCTTAATTGGCTACCGTCTGTAAGCTGTTAGTGTCTTAACGACCGTTCCACAGGTGCATGTTCAGTAATTGTTTATGGTTCATTGAACAAGCATGGGAAACCATGTTAAAACCCTTTACTATGAAGATCTGTGAAGAATTTGGATTTTTAGGAATTATCTTTCAAAGACAGGGTCCTGAAAAAGGAACATTTCTTTTTTTATGTTTATGAGTTTATGTATAAGCTGGAAGTAGAAGCCTAAGCGTTGTTGTTCACTGGTTTTGTCACACCCTGACCTTAGAGAGGTTTTTATGTCTCTATTTTGGTTTGGTCAGGGTGTGATTTGGGTGGGCATTCTATGTTCATTTTTCTATGTGTTGTATTTCTTTGTTTTGGCCGGGTATGGTTCTCAATCAGGGACAGCTGTCTATCGTTGTCTCTGATTGGGAACCATACTTAGGTAGCATTTTCCCACCTGTGTTTTGTGGGTAGTTGTTTTCTGTTTAGTGTTCTGCACCTGACAGGACTGTTTCGGTTTCGTTTATTCACTTTGTTATTTTTGTTTCAGTGTTCAGCTCAATAAAAGTCCTGAACACTTACCACGCTGCGCTTTGGTCCGATTCTTCCTCTTCAGACGACGACACCCGTTACAGGTTTACTCCAATTAGGGGAAGGGTGGTAGGGTTAGAAGGAAATAAAGGGAAATATATTTAAACAAATAAATGTATATATATGTATTTATATGAATGTATGTGTATATGTATGTATTTGTATGTGTATGTATATATATATTTCCAAAAGAGAGAGAGAAAGAGAGAGAGAGAGAAGACAGTGAGAGAGAGAGAAGACAGTGAGAGAGAGAGAGTACAGACAGTGAGAGAGACTTAATTAACATAATTTCAACACTGTGTATAGACATGATATAACTTTATTATTTTGGAACTTTTGTAAGTGTAATGTTTACTGTTCATTTTTTATTGTTTATTTAACTTTTGTTTATTATCTATTTCACTTGCTTTGACAATGTTAACATATGTTTCCCATGCCAATAAAGCCCTTTGAATTTAATTGAGAGAAAGAGAGCGAGAGCACAGAGAGAGAGAGATAGAGAGAGAGAGAAATAGAGATAGAGAGAGAGGATGAGGCCTACTATACCTCGACCAGCTTTGCTCTGATTCATTATTTGGTTGCCATTTTGTTCCAATTTAAATGTTTTACCTATCTGCCATTTCAGCTAAGTTTGGAGCATCATGGCAGTGTGTTGAGCTCAATTGACAGTGACCTATTTTTAACCTCATCCCCTCTATCTTTTGCCCCCAATTATCTCTCTTGCCTCCTCCAGTTTGTCAAAACATGGTTGCATTTAAAAAGAAGCCCTAGAATGTAATTACTCTGCAAAGGACCCAGCATTGGGTTACTCTAAAAGCGATTCAACATTTTCAGTAATTTTCTAAGGAATACAGGGCAATGGTTTTGTGATAGTAGCTTGAAGCTAACCATATTTTATACTGTATATAAACATGGCCAAAATGTGCATCAAAGGTTTGTGGAGTGTCTTGTTCTTTAGCTCTGTTGATAATGAATGTGTCTATTCATGGATGCACATTGCGTCACAATGTTCTTTTGAATGTTCGGTTTAGGACTGATGCCAAGCTAAGCAGTCTACTCAATGCATCCTCATTGGAGGCGGAAGAAGATATGGTATAAAGTTTATTACTTTGGCTTGAAAACACAATGGCATTTCTAAAGAAGGCAAATAATTAGTAGGAAAACCTTTTGTCATCCTTTGCGTTTTGCCAGATTGACCTTAGATGCAGTATAACGTTAGTTAGCTAGCTAAGATTGAGGGGAGACCTACAAATTTTAGCAAGCTAACGTTAGCATTGCTAGCTATTTTTGACAAACTTTGCTAGCCAATGACAACATTGCCATCTGTCTAAAGTAAATTTGACATGATGATGATGGCAAAGTTGTTTCCTATTAAATATGTGCTTACTTTAGCAGTGTCATCATATTCCCAAGTGCCTATAGTGTAATTTAGACGACAGTCATTAGCCCTGGTTCAAAGTCATTAGCCTCCATTCTACTTTTGAGCATCAATATGGCTGCGGCGTCTTTAGAACATTGATAACAATGGCAACGACACTACCGAGTGATGGAGGTGCAACCCATGAATTCCATAACACTCAGATACATACTGACAACCTAAAGGCATGGGATATTCATTTTTTGTTAGGTATCAAACCCACCTCCCTCCTGTGAGCGTCTTCTCTCTACTCACAGGTTTAGGCGGTTGCTTGGGTAACTCAGATGTCACTCATGTAAATTAAGCTAGGAGGAGTCTCCAGCCTGGAGGGCTGCTGGGTGCCCTCAACTCTCCTCTCCTCTCCTCCCGCTCCTCTCCTCGTTAGATTAATAACACCACGAGTGGCAGCCTGCGAGCTGGGGCTTGTTCAACGCTCACACATGGTCGGCTAGCATTGACCTCCACTAGCCTGGCATGGCTAGCTCTGTCTGTCCGCCTCCTGATGGACTGATTGCAGGTGATTGGTTATCCATTGATCAGTAGTAAAGGGGCAGGCTGGAGGTGGTGATAGGGGGACGGGGGTATATTTACAGCCATGACTCATCAGGGAATAGGTGCAGTCAGACCCCAGAGGATTTACTGTTTCTGCCCATACATTCACTCCTTGTCAGAGCTTGAGGAACAGCCCTGACACACAGACACATAAAAACACAGCCTGGTGAGTATATCTCCGGCTGACAGGTACAATATGAGAGGCACTTGCTAATATAACAGGAAGAGAGACATACCTCTTATGGTTCCAAAGGAACACAGTGTCACTTTCTTTGCCAATGTATTCCTTCCTCCAGGGCTGACTTAACAAGGTCATTATGGGTTAGATATGATGTGATTGTGTGACTGTGACAGGAGATCAATGGGAGAGAAGTTAGGGGACTCCCCATGTGACCAATGGAGTGGGATCAGGATCAAGGGGGGACCTGTCAGGTGTAGGAGTCAACTACTCTCTGGGGGTGGTGGGGTGGGATTCGGGGTTGTGTAACAGCTGGAACATGTGATCTGGTGGTCCTTGAGGACATGCGTAACCCCGGCACCCTTGGGCTGGGCTGGGCCAGACAGCAGTAAGCCGATCAGCCTGAGGACCAAGGGTCTGTGGTGGGGCAGATAATCTGATTGACATTGAATGTGATAAATATAGACGGCCATAATATGATGTGATCTCCTTCCCCATATTGATGCGATGGGAGGATTTAGGTCTATAGATGTGTATGTGTAACAAACATGGCCATGTGACATGCACAAAGTGGAGATGACCAGCTTGATGCATGTATATGACTGGAGCAATTGGATTTCCCTCCACAACATGTGGCCTGATTTCTGTGAGTTGATGCATGAGTTATGAAGGGGTTTATGAAGAGTGGTATAATATCTTGGTTGATAAAATCTGGAATGCAAAGTTAGGCGATCTATGGACGCTATAAGGTCCACCGTGATGTGGAGGTGTTCTGGATGAAAGGGATCTGTCATCTCTGTGTATGATTGATGTTGATGTGGCAGGTTTGGGGAGAGCTCCGTTTTCCTCCCCTGACCCAACAGGAGCTCGTTCCTAAACATTCCAGTGTATCCAATGTTTCCCTAACTTACAAATGCGGACGTAACCAGATCCACTCTTCTCTTACATGGAGCTACCTTCCACTTCCCTGAGAGAGAAGGAGGAACAGGAGAAATTACCCAGGCTGATGATTATTTTTATTTTATTTTATTCTCCAAGAGAAGCAGCATCATATGTAGTCACTCAGCTCAGCTCTGCTTCCACACAACACACACACATGCACACACGCTCGGACAAACTAACGGGAAAATAAATGTATCACTGGTGGAGGGGCATGTAATAAAGAGAAGGAAAGGGCGTAGCGTCTTATATAACTGGTTTTATGTTGTGTTTAAGACTGCTCAGGAGATTTGTTTACACAGATTGATGGGGCTGTCAGGGAAAGTTGTTTAGGAGGAGTAGATGAGTTTTCCCTCCTAATGGGCTGGGCGACCCCTGGCTCCTTAAGGCCAGGCTGATCTGTAGTAATTAATGATCATCCCAGAGGTGCAGCTAGGGGAGCCTTATCTCACCTTGTGAGGCTGTCATTAAACACACTGCTCTCTGAAGGGGAGGGGCATGCTCCAAGGTAACACAACTACCTGTCACAGCGGTTTGTGTTTGTTCTCATGCATGCACACACACACTCACATACACACACACTCACATACACACACACACCCGAAAGGTTGTCTCGGGGAATCAGCTGAGTTGAGCCGAGGAATGAAAACGTCACATCAAGGTAAAGATTTGTCAAGGTAACAGTGCTGACTAGGTATCCCCTTTCCCTTTACCTCTCACAATGGTGTGTGTACATTCTCTCAGAGCTGTGTCACACCACACTCCCAGGGTATCTTGGGGCACAACAAGTTGGCTTTACATTGAGTAAAGAGAGTTTATGGGCCATGTGCCTTAGCACTCAGAGCTGTCAACAAACAAAAACAGGACAGAGAAAGGAGGGCATTCTTACTGCTGGAAACTCAGTATCAAACCCCGTTAGCGGGGCCATCTGACCTGACCAGGAAAACTCCCCATTTGAGCTTAGCCATTCTCTCTGCTGGTATGGTCAATCTGAAGAGAGCGAAACCTTATAAAGGCTTAAAGTGGTTGGTGCCAGCCTCACAGTAATCGGCCGGTGTGTGAGACAGGGAGGTTGTGACTGTTTCTGTGATGTATTGCCTTGTTATTCCAAGCAGAGCAAAGGGAAATGTCTCATTGTTAATATGTGCTGAGTGTCAGGGATGGGTAATACAGCGGTCCAACCTGCAGCAGCTGCATGGGAACCACACTTTGGGTGGCCAGCGGAAATCAATATGAATATGCACCTTTCAGATGGGGGAAACAGATGGGTGGAGGGCAGTGGCGAGTAAGACAACTACCTACCTCTCCTTACTGCTGATGTGTTACTGAAAAAGTATTGAGCCCAATTTCCCATATTTTATTTTTAATTCAACCTTTATTAACATATTCTATCTTACTAGATACTCCAGCTATCCATAAAATACCTTTATCTCACCCTTTGTTAACCCACTAGAATTTATTGACACACCGGTACGTCAATCTAAGTAACATAATAAAAAAAATCTGTATAAAATGGTATACACTTTTTATACCTAAAGGGGTCCTAAAGTTGTAAATCAAATAGCTAAATGCCCATAGTAGGACCATCTTAAAACAATTCTGAATGGCCCCATTGAAACCCCTCCCTAGCGGCTTAAGAATGAATAAACAAACAAAAACAACCCATGTAAATCGAGCCAAAATGTTTTCCCCTCCCACCAGCCAGATAAAACGTACCTGCCCAGCCTCAAGCATGCACCCTTGGCAGAGTAGAGCAAACCACATCCCTTGGTGAATCTTCATAACTTTTTCATCAGCTTGCATCATCACATCATCCAGAGATAGATCTGACAGGCACTACTGTCATGTTACAGCTGAAATGGAGAATACAGAATACAACTTACTCTAGACCACTCCACTGCAACATATATTCTGCATTGGTTGTATGTTAGCTAGGTACAGCATGTAAACCAAGGCTAGATTGCTGACCCAGACTATCATTTTCACAGTTTTGTCCATGAATAAAGGCAAGAGATTCTCCATGAATAACATGTCTGAGGATGTTGGTTCACTTTAGGCCTGCAGGTCATATAAACGCACAGTTCATATTCCTAGAGTGTCTCAGTCTCACGAGATAGAGAGAGAGAAAGAGAGAGAGAGGTCATGATCAGATGTGTGTACATCCAAGGTGGCTTAGCAGTTCAGACGTCTTTTTCTGTTCCGTATTGTTCGTGTCCTGTATATATATATATTTACACCTTTCTTCGCATATCTTTTATCTATTTTATTATCCAAGAACTCAACTACAAAAGCTTTCCTGCAAAAGCTTTCCTGCAACCCGCTTCACCAATTACAAAAGTATTACTTACCTCAATCTGAAAATCCATCGTGGAAGTTAGCCAGGGGCTAATTCAGAAGCTAGCCTGAAAGCTTAACCAGAAGCTACTCCGATAGCTAGCCAGAAGCTAATCTGTAGCTGCCCCGAAATTAGCCGGTCTGCTGGCTAGCGTTGGTGTTTCAGCTGCCCACGTTTAGTGGTCATCAGCTATTCCTTTAGCTCGATAATCTACCGGCACTTTTGTGCAACGCGACTCGGACCGGAGCATTCCGGGACTCTTTTTTTTTCTCTCAGTTTCCCCGGATTCCAGCCGCAGGCTCTGGACACTTGTACCTTGATTTCGCAGCTAGCTAGCTGCAAACCGTGTGACTATTGGCTTACGTCGACCCCGGAGCAAACTCTAATCATTCTGGAGCTAGCCAGCTGAGGAGTTCCATCACCATCCGGACCCGTTTCTTTTGTTGCTGCTGCAGATACGGAACCCCACCGGGCCTTCACGACTGACTGCCGCGACTGACTGCCGACGTTATCTGCCCGAGGGATTTATCCAACTGGCACCTCCGTCCCGACGTTACCTGAACGCCCATCTGAGGCCCGCTAATCGTTAGCTGTCTTATCGGCTGCTATTTGAACAAGTATATTGGACAACTATTATTATTATTATTATTTATTTATTTTATTTTTTTCCTTGGGTCACTATATCTATTTTGCCAATTTGGATTGATCCCCTCTACCACACGGAACCCCACTACACGGAACCCCACTAACCTACCGACGGAAACGCACGAGGTATCTACAAACAGACCTCCATCCTATGCTGCTACCGATAGCCATATACCCGGCCAGCTGTCTGGATCGCCACGACCCCAACCAACCTCTACTCACTGGACCCTTATTGATCACTCGATTAGCATGCCTCTCCTTAATGTAAATTTGCCTTGTCCATTGCTGTTCTGGTTAGTGTTTATTGGCTTATTTCACTGTAGAGACTCTAGCCCTGCTCTCTATACCATATCCAACCTCTCAGTTCCACCACCCACATATGCGATGACATCACCTGGTTTCAATGATGTTTCTAGAGACAATATCTCTCTCATCATCACTCAATACCTAGGTTTACCTCCACTGTATTCACATCCTACCATACCTTTGTCTGTACATTATTCCTTTAAACTATTTTATCGCCCCCAGAAACCTCCTTTTACTCTCTGCTCTAGTAGCTCTAGGCGACCAATTCTCATAGCTTTTAGCCGTACCCTTATCCTACTCATCCTCTGTTCCTCTGGTGATGTAGAGGTGAATCCAGGCCCTGCAGTACCTGGCTCCACTCCTATTCCCCAGGCGCTCTCTTTTGATGACTTCTGTAACCGTAATAGCCTTGGCTTCATGCATGTTAACATTAGAAGCCTCCTCCCTAAGTTTGTTTTGTTCACTGCTTTAGCACACTCTGCCAACCCGGATGTTTTAGCCGTGTCTGAATCCTGGCTTAGAAAGACCACCAAAAATTCAGACATTTTCATCCCCAATTACAAGATTTTCAGACAAGATAGAACGGCCAAAGGGGGCGGTGTTGCAATCTACTGCAAAGACTGCCTGCAGAGTTCTGTTATACTATCCAGGTCTGTTCCCAAACAATTTGAACTTCTACTTTTAAAAATCCACCTCTCTAAAAACAAGTCTCTCACCGTTGCCGCCTGCTATAGACCACCCTCTGCCCCCAGCTGTGCTCTGGACACTATATGTGAACTGATTGCCCCCCATCTATCTTCAGAGCTCGTGCTGCTAGGCGACCTAAATTTGAACATGCTCAACACCCCAGCCACCCTACAATCTAAGCTTGATGCCCTCAATCTCACACAAATTATAAATGAACCTACCAGGTACCACCCCAATTCCGTAAACACGGGTACCCTCATAGATATCATCCTAACAAACTTGCCCTCCAAATACACCTCTGCTGTTTTCAACCAAGATCTCAGCGATCACTGCCTCATTGCCTGCATCCGTAATGGGTCAGCGGTCAAACGACCTCCACTCATCACTGTCAAACGCTCCCTGAAACACTTCAGCGAGCAGGCCTTTCTAATCGACCTGGCCGGGGTATCCTGGAAGGATATTGATCTCATCCCGTCAGTAGAGGATGCCTGGTCATTTTTTAAAAATGCCTTCCTCACCATCTTGAATAAGCATGCCCCATTCAAGAAATTTAGAACCAGGAACAGATATAGCCCTTGGTTCTCTCCTGACCTGTCTGCCCTTAACCAACAGAAAAACATCCTATGGCGTTCTGCATTAGCATCGAACAGCCCCCGTGATATGCAACTTTTCAGGGAAGCCAGAAACCAATATACACAGGCAGTTAGAACAGCCAAGGCTAGCTATTTCAAGCAGAAATTTGCTTCCTGCAACACAAATTCAAAAAAGTTCTGGGACACCGTAAAGTCCATGGAGAATAAGAACACCTCCTCCCAGCTTCCAACCGCTCTGAAGATAGGAAACACTGTCACCACCGACAAATCCACTATAATTGAGAATTTCAATAAGCATTTTTCTACGGCTGGCCATGCTTTCCACCTGGCTACCCCCACCCCGGACAACAGCACTGCCCTCCCCTCTGCTACTCGCCCAAGCCTTCCCCATTTCTCTTTCTCCCAAATACAGTCAGCTGATGTTCTAAATGAGCTGCAAAATCTGGACCCTTACAAATCAGCCGGGCTAGATAATCTGGACCCTTTCTTTCTAAAACTATCTGCTGAAATTGTTGCCACCCCTATTACCAGCCTCTTCAACCTCTCTTTCGTGTCGTCTGAGATCCCCAAAGATTGGAAAGCAGCTGCGGTTATCCCCCTCTTCAAAGGGGGGGACACCCTTGACCCTAACTGCTACAGACCTATATCTATCCTACCCTGCCTTTCTAAGGTCTTCGAAAGCCAAGTCAACAAACAGATTACCGACCATTTCGAATCCCACCACACCTTCTCCGCAATGCAATCTGGTTTCAGAGCTGGTCATGGGTGCACCTCAGCCACGCTCAAGGTCATAAACGATATCGTAACCGCCATCGATAGGAAACAATACTGTGCAGCCGTATTCATTGACCTGGCCAAGGCCTTTGACTCTGTCAATCACCACATCCTCATTGGCAGACTCGACAGCCTTGGTTTCTCTAATGATTGCCTCGCCTGGTTCACCAACTACTTCTCTGATCGAGTTCAGTGTGTCAAATCGGAGGGTCTGTTGTCCGGGCCTCTGGCAGTCTCTATGGGGGTGCCACAGGGTTCAATTCTTGGACCGACTCTCTTCTCTGTTTACATCAATGATGTCGCTCTTGCTGCTGGTGATTCTCTGATCCACCTCTACGCAGACGACACTATTCTGTATACTTCTGGCCCTTCTTTTGACACTGTGTTAACAACCCTCCAGGCGAGCTTCAATGCCATACAACTCTCCTTCCGTGGCCTCCAACTGCTCTTAAATACAAGTAAAACCAAATGCATGCTCTTCAACCGATCGCTGCCTGCTCCTGCCCGCCTGTCCAACATCACTACTTTGGACGGCTCTGACTTAGAATATGTGGACACCTACAAATACCTAGGTGTCTGGTTAGACTGTAAACTCTCCTTCCAGACTCACATCAAACATCTCCAATCCAAAGTCAAATCTAGAATTGGCTTCCTATTCCGCAACAAAGCATCCTTTACTCATGCTGCCAAACATACCCTTGTAAAACTGACCATCCTACCAATCCTCGACTTCGGTGATGTCATTTACAAAATAGCCTCCAAAACCCTACTCAATAAATTGGATGCAGTCTATCACAGTGCCATCCGTTTTGTCACCAAAGCCCCATATACTACCCACCACTGCGACCTGTACACTCTCGTTGGCTGGCCCTCGCTTCATACTCGTCGCCAAACCCACTGGTTCCAGGTCATCTACAAGACCCTGCTAGGTAAAGTCCCCCCTTATCTCAGCTCGCTGGTCACCATAGCAGCACCTACCTGTAGCACGCGCTCCAGCAGGTATATCTCTCTAGTCACCCCCAAAACCAATTCTTCCTTTGGACGCCTCTCCTTCCAGTTCTCTGCTGCCAATGACTGGAACGAACTACAAAAATCTCTGAAACTGGAAACACCTATCTCCCTCACTAGCTTTAAGCACCAGCTGTCAGAGCAGCTCATAGATTACTGCACCTGTATATAACCCATCTACAATTTAGCCCAAACAACTACCTCTTTACCTACTGTATTTATTTATTAATTTATTTTGCTCCTTTGCACCCCATTATTTCTGTCTCTACTTTGCACTTTCTTCCACTGCAAACCAACCATTCCATTGTTTTTTAGTTTTTATTTTACTTGCTGTGTTGTACTCACTTCGCCTCCATGGCCTTTTATATTTTTATTTATTTATACATATATTTGTTTGCCTTCACTTCCCTTATCTCACCTCACTTGCTCACATTGTATATAGACTTATTTTTTTTTTTTTCACTGTATTATTGACTATATGTTTGTTTTACTCCATGTGTAACTATGTGTTGTTGTATGTGTCGAACTGCTTTGCTTTATCTTGGCCAGGTCGCAATTGTAAATGAGAACGTGTTCTCAATTTGCCTACCTGGTTAAATAAAGGTTAAATAAAATAATAAATAAAATCAGATGAGCTCCTGCATTTTTCAGCATGTTCTTAAAAAATATAGATTTAGAGTTAGATAAACTTGGATTTTTTTGTCAGGAACATATACAGGAGGCTACCCTCTACAACATAACCACTCCAAATCAAAACTCAAAACCTACAACCTGATTTTGGACAGAATTACGGAATCACCTGGAAGGCTTACAACTACCAAAGATTATTATTCCAACGCTATACAGCAAATGCTCTGGAAAACAACAGAAACCTGAAAACACCATCCAACCTGGAACTGAGTGAGTAATGTTTAGTCTGAAGCTAGATTTTATTTCCAAAAGCCAAGAAGAAAAATACATGACATTACTTTATAAGGACTGAATGCTAAATTAAGGCTGCCAAGCTTGATACAACTTCAATTAGCACTGACGTGTCAAGTGAGAGGTGTCAAAGCCCTTTAGCCCAACAATGGCAGGAGAGTCGATCAGTCTACTCCAACCAAATGGAGAGGCCTTAGAAGCTGCTTCTCGCTGTTCAGAGGTAATTAAAATACAGTACCCTGTGTATGTAAAGAATGATAAGGCAAGAAAAGATCACAAAATGAAGCTCCTTATGGAAAATCAAGAGACACTTTTTGCTGACTATTATAAAAATGGGAACATCAGCAACCTCATCTTCCACACAAACCATCCCCTGGCATGGCACAGTGCTATATTAACCAGACCATCCCCTGGCATGGCACAGTGCTGTATTAGCACACTACCCCTCTGTTAAGAGAGGGGGTGTTACCGAGGGGTGGAAACTCAGGATACTAGACAACTAGGACTCTGAGTCAGCTAATATGAATCTCTATAAGTCTGGAACAGTAATGGTACAGGGCAACCCCAAACAGTTTCAGCTGGACTTTCACCTAATCAAAGAAAAAATCATTTTTCCCAAACACAGTGTGTCTAAACTCTGGTGTCCAAACACCCAGCACGCCCTAGACCTTCTGTCTGAGGACCAACTAGGTTCACCTAGCCACATAATAATACACACAGGCACAAATGACCTGAGAACACAGTAGGAAAGGGTGGCCACAGTACTGAAGCGAATGATTGAAAAAGCTTCTTCTACTTTCTCCAATGCACAAGTGGTTATCTCCACCCTGCTACCACGAAAAGACTTCCACCCTACTACCATACAGGACATCCACCCTGCTACCATACCACCCTGTTCAAAACCAAATGTTTTCCTGGCCCATCTCTCCACCGTGGACAGCCTCTATGACCAGGTCCACCTATACAAGGCAGCAGTGCCCACCTTCGCCCGGACTCTAAAGGACATCGCTCTCAAACGCAGCCCCAACACTTCACACAGGAGCAACAGATCAATAGACACGCCGCAAATAGAAAACCGAAGAAAATGAACAACAATGACAAAGTATTTGATGAAGAATGCAAAAATCTAAGAAAGAAATTGAGAAACCTGTCTAACCAAAAACATAGAGACCCGGAAAACCTAAGTCTACGCATTCACTATGTTGAATCACTAAAACAACACAGAAATACACTACGGAAAAAGAAGGAACAGCACGTCAGAAATCAGCTCAATGTAATTGAAGAATCCATAGACTCTAACCACTTCTGGGAAAATTGGAAAACACTAAACAAACAACAACACGAAGAATTATCTATCCTAAATGGAGATGTATGGGTAAACGACTTCTCCAATCTTTTTGGCTCTATAACAAAAAACACAGAGCAGAAACATGTACATGTACATGATCAAATACAAATCTTAGAATCAACTATTAAAGACTACCAGAACCCACTGGATTCTCCAATTACCTTGAATGAGCTACAGGACAAAATAAAAACCATCCAACCCAAAAAGACATGTGGTGTTGATTGTATCCTCAATGAAGTGATCAAATATACAGACAACAAATTCCAAATCGCTATACTAAAACTCTTAAACATCATCCTTAGCTCTGGCATCTTCCCCAATATTTGGAACCAAGGACTGATTACCCCAATCCACATAAGTGGAGACAAATTTATCCTACTACCGTGGGATATGCGTCAACAGCAACCTTGGGAAAATCCTCTGCATTATCATTCACAGCAGACTCGTCTATTTCCTCAGTGAAAACAATGTACTGAGCAAATGTCAAATTGGCTTTTTACCAAATTATCATACGACAGACCACGCATTCACCCTGCACACCCTAATTGACAAACAAACAAACCAAAACAAAGGCAAAGTCTTCTCATGCTTTGTTGATTTCAAAAAAGCCTTCGACTCAATTTGGCATGAGGGTCTGCTATACAAATTGATGGAAAGTGGTGTTGGAGGAAAAACATACGACATTATAAAATCCATGTACACAAACAAAATAGGCAAAAAAGACACATTTCTTCCCACAGGGCCATGGGGTGAGACAGGGATGCAGCTTAAGCCCCACCTTCTTCAACATATATATCAACGAATTGGTGAGGGACTGCAGCACCTGGCCTCACCCTACTAGAATCTGAAGTCAAATGTCTACTGTTTGCTGATGATCTGGTGCTCCTGTCACCAACCAAGGAGGGCCTACAGCAGCACCTATATCTTCTACACAGATTCTGTCAGACCTGAGCCCTGGCACTAAATCTCAGTAACACCAAAATAATGGTATTCCAAAAAAGGTCCAGTCGCCAGGACCACAAATACAAATTCCATCTAGACACCGTTGCCCTAGAGCACACAAAAATCTATACATACCTTGGCCTAAACATCAGCGCCACAGGTAACTAACACAGAGCTGTGAACGTCTGAGAGACAAGGCAAAAAGGGCATTCTATGGCATCAAAAGGAACATAAAATTTGACATACCAATTAGGATCTGGCTAAAAATACTTGACTCAGTTATAGAACCCATTGCCCTTTATGGTTGTGAGGTCTGGGGTCCGCTCACCAACCAAGAATTCACTAAATGGGACAAACACCAAATTGAGACTCTGCATGATGAATTCTGAAAAAATATCCTCAGTGTACAACGTAGAACACCAAATAATGCATGCAGAGCAGAATTAGGCCGATACCCGCTAATGATCAAAATCCAGAAAAGAGCCGTCAAATTCTACAACCACCTAAAAGGAAGTGATTCCCAAACCTTCCATAACAAAGCCATCACCTAGAGAGAGATGAACCTGGAGGAGAGTCCCCTAAGCAAGCTGGTCCTGGGGCTCTGTTCACAAACACAAACACACCCCACAGCAACACAATTAGACACAACCAAATCATGAGAAAACAAAAAGATAATTACTTGACACATTGGAAAGAAACTAGAATGCTATTCGGCCCTAGACAGAGAGTACACAGTGGCAGAATACCTGACCACTCTGATTGACCCAAACTTAAGGAAAGCTTTGACTATGTACAGACTCAGTGAGCATAGCCTTACTATTGAGAAAGGCCGCCGTAGGAAGACCTGGCTCTCAAGAGAAGACAGGCTATGTGCACACTGCCCACAAGATGAGGTGGAAACTGAGCTGCGCTTCCTAACCTCCTGCCAAAAGTATGACCATATTAGAGACACATATTTCCCTCAGATTACACAGATCCACAAAGAATTCGAAAACGAACCCGATTTTGATAAACTCCCATATCTACTGGGTGGAATACCACAGTGTGACATCACAGCAAGATTTGTGACCTGTTGCCACAAGAAAAGGTTTATTTAACTTTTGTATATTATCTACTTCACTTGCTTTGGCAATGTTAACATATGTTTCGCATGCAAATAAAGCCCCTTGAGAGAGAGAGAGAGAGAGAGAGAGAGAGAGAGAGAGAGAGAGAGAGAGAGAGAGAGAGAGAGAGAGAGAGAGAGAGAGAGAGAGAGAGAGAGAGAGAGAGAGAGAGAGAGAATCCCCGAGCTGACAATAACCCACTGTTCCTAGGCTGTCATTGTAAATAAGAATTTGTTCTTAACTGACTTGCCTAGTTAAATAAAGGTTCAAATAAAAAAAAAGAGCCGGAAGTGTATTTAGGTTATGCTAAAATGTGCATGTATTCAATATGTGCAATGGCTTAGTATGTGTATGAGAGAGAGATAAAGTTAAAATTGTGAGAGGAATGTTTGTGTGCTCTGTAGATTTTTGCCTGCTCAGGTGAAAACGTAAGCGCTTCATATGGAGTCTCAAAATAGAGAGATGTCCATTAATAGAACATGGACCTGCTATACAACCTCCCTTTCCAACATCCCTGCAGGAGAGAGAGAGAGAGAGAGGGAGGGAGGGAGGGAGGGAGAGCAGCCATGATGGTGTATTTACTGCCTGAGAGAGGTTTTCATTTCATATAAACAAGGATCATGTAAGGCTCTGGGTCACTAGAAGCCAGTCTATTTTTCAGCATGTTTGTAGCGTGTCCTGTGTATTCTACAAAATGTTTGGTCAAACCACATCCCACCGTCTCTTCCTTCTATCTCTGTGTTTGCAACCCCACCCCACGCTATCTCTCTCACTCCCTCACCTAGATTACTACCCCCCTCTATCTCTCTCACTCCCTCACCTAGATCACTACCCCCCTCAATGAAAACACCTGAGCAATGGAATGTTGGACTGAGGAGGTGGAAAAACAAGAATACCCCCACCCCTCCTTCCTCGACTCCACCTCTCTCTGACTTGCCAACACTGTGCATTAAAGTCTGAGAGAGAAGCAGCCGGGGGAAAGGCCAGTGGCGTGCCCTCCCCTAAGGCAAGACTGAATGAGAAAGAAAGAGACACAGTGACAGAGAGAGAGAGGAACAAGATAGCGGACGAGAGTGAGAAATGAGAGAGAAGGGATAGAGAGAGAGTTCAAGCAAAAATATTGTGAGTGGCTTGATTTGTATGCCAGAAACAGTGTCAACTGAAAAGGAAAACTGCATCCCAACAGGTCAACATCTCCACAAAGCGAGGTGTTTGGTTACTTTGTAAGTAACCAAACACTTACTTACAAACTACTCACCACACACACCACAAACTGGCAACACACATGGGCCCCGTAGAGCAGCTGAGGAGTCATGGGAGGTCAGAGTGGGCAAGGCTACATTGCGACGTCATATCCATCATGGCGGCCATGGCCCAAGCCTGGACCAGCTGTTGGACATTAAGCAAAGTGCAGGCAGATTTGGCTGAGCCAGTTATGGGGTAACTCAATAACATTACTGTGTTAGGTTGGCCTGAGCTGTTTATTTTATAATGCACCGTGGTTTTACCATGGCCTGCTATCTAAGTCCCAGGCACGGCCACACATTTCTATGCTGATTATTTCCCGTAGGCTAAGTTTTTGGGCCATTACAATAGGCCTGGACCTATCCTCTCAATCTACCTCTTTCTAAACCTACAGTATGTTGATATGTTGTGATTGTCTTCATTAATTTCTCTAAGTGCTCATCATTAAACTATTCTCAACTTGACCTTCAATAGATTTCTCTAGGACTTCCATTCCTGGCCTGTGAAGTACAGAATACAGGTGCCTTGCCTCTTTTAACATAAATAGATGTAATGTTCTAGGGAAGCAGTTTAAGTGCCAATCAGAGAATGAATACCACAGTGTACCCATCTCAAAGTGCTGCTGGACAAGTGTTTCTCAGTAAATCCTCAGACCACACAAGACCTCCCTCTAAAATAAGGAGTCAGAGAGTTGATCTAAATGGGTATGTTAGTAATAGGACGTGTGGTTATTTTTGTGGATTTGTTTTTATTTTTATGACCTGTCGAGGCCTGAACCAACATCTTTCAGCCCCCCGTTGGTGTACGGCAGCTCTGACAGTGTGTGTGTGTAGGTGTGTGCGTGGCTGGCGCAGAGCCATTTTGACAGTAATTGGTAGGGATGGAGGTGGCAGCTGTGTGAGAACTCAGGGGCAGAAAGGTTATAGCCTAACCCCCCCCCCACCCCCACCCGCTGTTCTCTTCACTGTGAGCCTGTGGGGTTAGGACCTCCATTTACCACTCCCTCAACCCCACCTCTACCCTTTCAACCCCTCCTTCCAAGATCTAATCTTCCCAACCTGGTCTCCCCAGCAAATGTCTGACATGGAGTCAGTTGTTAGGGAGATTTATCCATTTACATCTTGACATTTTAGAATAGTAATTTTTGTAATTTTCAATCCTGGTCCTGGATTGTCTAAACCCAGTGTTAACATACCTTGGGGTTGAGAGTCCCCGTGGACTAGGATTAAAGTACACAATTTTAGAGTATTGTTCTTCACCTTCACATGCTGATTCAATATGAACATGGAAGTAAGACCTAAGGTGTGCATATCTGTATACTGCTGTTTCTATACTTCATTCATGACACCCTGCTGAGAACCACCTATAAATACCTTCTAAAATATATCCCTCTGTACTTCTTCCTGTTCTTCATATCCTTCCCTCGACTTGATTCTTCTTTCGTCTCTCTTCCTTCCTTTTAAGTTGTTTTTAAGCTAAGGAAGGAGCCTAGGAGCTAACACAAAAGACCATTAAAAGTCAGAGCCAAGAGAAGTGAGATGGTCTGATTATAAACAAACAACATAAATACATATACAGTATATGAGTACAGACAATACACCAAACATATATACAGTATATGAGTACAGACAATACACCAAACATATATACAGTATATGAGTACAGACAATACACCAAACATATATACAGCATATGAGTACAGACAATACACCAAACATATATACAGCATATGAGTACAGACAATACACCAAACATATATACAGTATATGAGTACAGACAATACACCAAACATATATACAGCATATGAGAACAGACAATACACCAAACATATATACAGTATATGAGTACAGACAATACACCAAATACATATACACTATATGAGCACAGACAATACACCAAATACATATACACTATATGAGCACTAACAATACACCAAACAGACATACTGACTGTAGATGCAAAGACACAAAGGAAGCAAACATACGTGAGAACATGTGCAAACGTCATCCTGTGTTATAGTAACTGGTGGTCAGTGTGTGTGTGTGTGTGTGTGTGTGTGTGTGTGTGTGTGTGTGTGTGTGTGTGTGTGTGTGTGTGTGTGTGTGTGTGTGTGTGTGTGTGTGTGTGTGTGTGTGTGTGTGTGTGTGTGTGTGTGTGTGTGTGTGTGTGTGTGCAGCTGGGGCTCAGTGTGTCAGTGCCACAGGCCCCACACAGGCCTCTGGGCCACTCTGTCAGCTCAGTGGGGGATGGGGTCTGCTCTGGCCATTACTGCTATCTGGGTCAGTGGATGAGTGGCGAAGCTGGGCCCTGTGACCTCATTGCCCTCACATTATCATTATTTTCCCAGTCACTCACTCCACAGAGATTCAGGGGATCCCCCCCCCCCCCCCCCCACACACACACACTCAGTGGAAAGAAGCTTGGTTACAACAGCCCTGCACAGAGAAGTCAGAGGTCAACATTACGAACGGCTCACTCTCACATTGGACCATCCAACAGCTTCACTAGTCTCACACACATATGCCCCAGCCCAGACACACTAACCCTCTCCTACAATACGTTCAGTGGTAATAACATTGTGAGGTTTGGCCTCCTGACTAACTCATTCTCACTAGTGGATCTTAAGCTCTCTCCCTTGCAATGCTGGGTAGTATGCTACCAAATAAACTGCAGACGGAAGCCCTAATCCATTAACAGCACGTCCTTTTAGATGCCTAGTGTGAATCATTAACCCCACCCCCCCACCCCTCTCTCTACTAATCCCCCCTGCCAATGTCCCCCCTGAACACCTTAACCTCTGTCATTGGCTGTTGGAGGAATCTGATCTCTATTATTACATTAACATTCTCCAGATGTTCTGTGGGAGATATTTGACACCTCTGGTACTAGAACTGCCCATGAGACCACAGAGACACACATTGAAGAAGGGAACATTAGGTTGTAGAGAAAGAGTGAAAATGTGAAGGGGTGTACAGTATGTTCTGGGAAAATGGAGAGGTGAATGCAGTGGCGTGCCGTGGGCCTGGGGCCTGGGCCTTCAGTGAGGTCCTACACAGTCCCACCCGAATTAATCCACCTCTTATTACCATCATTATGATGCCATGGCTCTAGACACTATACATTTAGACCGAAACGCAGTATAACCAGGCGTTGCGTCACCTTGAAACAGTGTTTACCCAAAAACATGACACAATCAATGAGTCTTTTCAATATTTCCCTATTTTTCTTCACCTTTTCATTGTGCAGCTCCGTTGCCCTGCGCGCTTGTTCATTGAGCTGTAGATCCACTCGGGTGTCCCCAAAAGTTTTCAAAAGCACCATTGCTTGTAAGTGCCCAGCCGTACTTTGGTGTCTCGTTGCTGCCTTGGTTAGACAACTCAAGTTTGCAAAGCCAGTGTGGCTCCAAACACCAAATCGATCACTTGCAAATAATAGGCATTCCCAGCAGTACAGTTTGCAGTGCTTCTCGGAGCCTGTGAGCCATTGATAGCGCTCGTAGTTGGAACTTTGAAAGTGGCGAACGAACCCCTTTCCCGCCTGTGACAGGCTTTGTAGCGTCGGCGTCGGGCGACCTCTCCTTACAATGTCTAACTTTTCTTGAAAAGTTCGTCTTGAGAATGGCGTTATAATTATATCCTCGACCAAATCGATATCTTCTCCTCCTTCCGCCATTGTGGGTTGAAAAAACAGCTTAGTAGTACGCAAATTAATTTGTTTATCAAATTCAGTTACCTAGTTCTGAGGTTCTGCATAGACCTGCCCATAGGACCTGCCTCTCAATATTGGTAATCCAATCAAAAGACGTGCACGCACTACGCCTGCTAGCTGGCTCCTGTGTAACACTGGAGCCAGCCAGTGAGCATACAATAGCCAACTCTAAAGCTGATTGGTTGACACAAAATTTTCATTTCCATTCACTTTAAGCTACAAGCGCCCGCACTGTTGATTCTGAAGGCCTGCGGGCAGATTTTAGACACCTGGCAACACATGATGGCTGAATATGATTGGATAAAAGATCTAACATAAAGACCAGCCCTCCAAATCTCAACCTGGGGCTGGAAGCAGTGCAACCAAGAGGAAAGCTATGAAATGAAGAGTATAACTCTTACTCTGGGGAATAATTTAATACATATTTGTGGGAAAATATATATTTCAAAAAATTTTATTCTGATGATGTTTAGGCCAGCAGAGAAGGCCTTGCTGGCCCTGACGGCCCACCACTGGGTGAATGAACCTATGAGCTCTGGAAAAAAAGAGGTGAGACTTAAAGGACATACAGTACAGTAAAGAAGGCATTAAATCAGACTGGAGGGAGAGGACAGAGAGCGAATCTTGGTTAACAGAGAGAGAAATATGAAAGCAAAAATTAAAGCAGGAAGCACCAGTGACTCGGTTTATAAAAAAGTGGTCAGATGAAGCAGATGCTAAACCACAGGACTGTTTTGCTAGCACAGACTGGAATATGTTCCAGGACTCTTCCGATGGCATTGAGGAGTACACCATATCAGTCACTGGCTTTATCAATAAGTGCATCGAGGACGTCGTCCCCACTGTGACTGTACGTACATACCCCAACCAGAAGCCATGGATTACAGGCAGCATCTGCACTGAGCTAAAGGGTAGAGCTGATGCTTTCAAGGAGCTGGACTCTAACCCGGAAGCTTATAAGAAATCCTGCTATGCCCTCCGACGAACCATCAAACAGGCAAAGCTTCAATACAGGACCAAGATCGAATCGTACTACACTGGTTCCGGCGCTCGTCGGATGTGGCAGAGCCTGCTAACTATTACAGACTACAGAGGGAAGCATAGCCGAGAGCTGCCCAGTGACATGAGCCTACCAGACGAGCTAAATAACTTCTATGCTCGCTTCGAGGCAAGTAACACTAAAACATGCACGAGAGCATCAGCTGTTCTGGACGACTGTGTGATCACGCTCTCCGCAGCCGATGTGAGTAAGACCTTTAAACATGTCAACATTCACAAGGCCGCAGGGCCAGACAGATTACCAGTACGTGTACTCCGAGCATGTGCTGACCAACTGGCAAGTGTCTTCACTGACATTTTCAACCTCTCCCTGTCTGAATCTGAAATACCAGCATGTTTCAAGCAGACCACCATAGTCCCTGTGCCCAAGAACACTAAGGTAACCTGCCTAAATGACTACCGACCCATAGCTCTCATGTCTGTAGCCATGAAATGCTTTGAAAGGCTGGTCATGGCTCACATCAACACTATTATCTCAGAAACCCTAGACCCACTCCAATTTGCATACCACCGATCCACAGATGATAAATCTCTATTGCACTCCACACTGCCCTTTCACATCTGGACAAAAGGAACACCTATGTGAGAATGCTATTCATTGACTACAGTTCAGCGTTCAACACCATAGTTTCCTCAAATCTCATCACTAAGCTAAGGACACTGGGACTAAACACCTCTGCAACTGGATCCTGGACTTCCTGATGGGCCACCCCCAGGTGGCAAGGGTAGGTAACAACACATCCGTCATGCTGTTCCTCAACACGGGGGCCCCTCAGGGATGCGTGCTCAGTCCCCTCCTGTACTCCCTGTTCACTCATGACTGTACGGCCAGGCACAACTCCAACACCATCATTAAGTTTGCTGATGACACAACAGTGGTAGGCCTGATCACCGACAATGATGAGACACCCTATAGGGAGGAGGTCAGAGACCTGACCGTGTGGTGCCAGGACAACAACCTCTCCCTCAACGTGATCAAGACAAAGGAGATGATTGTGGACTACAGGAAAAGGAGGGCCGAACATGCCCCCATTCTCATCGACGGGGCTGTAGTGGAGCAGGTTGAGAGCTTCAAGTTCCATGGCGTCCCCATCACCAACAAACTAACATGGTCCAAGCACACCAAGACAGTCGTGAATAGGGCACGACAAAACCTATTCCCCTTCAGGAGACTGCAAAGATTTGTTATGGGTCCTCAGATCCTCAAAAAGCTTTACAGCTGCACCATCGAGAGCGTCCTGACGGGTTGCATCACTGCCTGTTATGGCAACTGCCCGGCCTCCGACCGCAAGGCACTACAGAGGCTAGTGCAAACGGCCCAGTACATCACCGGGGCCAAGTTTCCTGCCATCCAAGACCTCTATACCAGGCGGTGTCAGAGGAAGGCCCTAAAAATTGTCAAAGACTCTAGCCACCCTAGTCATTGACTGTTCTCTCTGCTACCGCATGGCAAGCGGTACCGGAGCGCCAAGTCTAGATTCAAGAGGCTCCTAAAAAGCCACAAAACTCCCGAACAGCTAGTCAAGTGGCTACCCAGACTATTTGCATTGTTAGATTACTTGTTAGATATTACTGCACTGTCGGAACCAAAGGCACAAGCATTTTGCTACACTCACATTAACATCTGACAAATACAATTTGATTTGATTTGATTACCTCAATTACCTCGACACTGGTGCCCCCGCACATTGACATTGACTCTGTGCCTGTACCCCCTGTATTGTTTTGTTATTGTATTGTTATTGTATTGTTATTTGCTGTTGCTCTTTAATCATTTTCAGGTATCTTCTTAAAACTGCATTGTTGGTTAAGGGCTTGTAAGTACGCATTTCACTGTGAAGTCTATGCATGTGACAAATAGAATTTGATTTGATTTGAAAGATGGTTCAGAGAAAACAGACAGAGGAGGAGTGTGTGTGTGTGTGTGTGTGTGTGTGTGTGTGTGTGTGTGAGTGTGTGTGTGTGTGATAGGAGCAGTGGAAGTGGCTAGGCCTGGGTGGATGCAGGGTAAGCTATGACCAGCAGAAGGGTTTCACATGTGGGGCTCCAGAGGACCCATCTGTTTGGCCTTGTCTTTATGGCCTGGCCACTAGCTGGCAACAGGAAGCAGCAAAGCCCCCTGGGTCTTCAGACGGGAACGTGATACTTTTAATAAGTCCTGTCAGAACCCCAGCACCACTTAGGCCCTCTGCCAGGGGTGAGAGGGCTGATACCCAACACCACACTATCCCTCTTTGCAGTCACGCTAGAGAGACTACACACAGAGCCCCAGGAGCTGGGCCTCAGTAGCACCAAGCTACACACGGACCTCAGCCTCGTAAACAGAAGCTGGGCCTCAGTAGCACCAAGCTACACACGGACCTCAGCCTCGTAAACAGGAGCTGGGCCTCAGTAGCACCACGCTACACACGGACCTCAGCCTCGTAAACAGGAGCTGGGCCTCAGTAGCACCACGCTACACACGGACCTCAGCCTCGTAAACAGGAGCTGGGCCTCAGTAGCACCACGCTACACACAGACTTCAGCCTTGTAAACAGGAGCTGGGCCTCAGTAGCACCACGCTACACACGGACTTCAGGCTCGTAAACAGGAGCTGGGCCTCAGTAGCACCACGCTACACACGGACCTCAGCCTCGTAAACAGGAGCTGGGCCTCAGTAGCACCACGCTACACACGGACTTCAGCCTCGTAAACAGGAGCTGGGCCTCAGTAGCACCACGCTACACACGGACTTCAGCCTCGTAAACAGGAACTGGGCCTCAGTAGCACCACGCTACACACGGACCTCAGTCTCGTAAACAGGAGCTGGGCCTCAGTAGCACCACGCTACACACGGACCTCAGCCTCGTAAACAGACACTACATTTAGGAGAACATGCAGTTATTAGGTTCAAAAATATGGTGGCCATTGCAGGTTATGATTGGCGGTTGTGTATTCAAACTGTGATGTCATCTGTATTTAATAGATAGCTTACCGAAGTGGGTCCTATATAGTCTACACTGATTTGAATGATCAAACAACAATGAACGCTGAAGACAAATATTGTGTGGTAACATTTTACATTTTGATAATTTAGTAGACGGTATTATCCAGAGCGACTTACAGTTAGTACATTCATCTTAAGATACAATAGCTAGGTGTGACAACCACTTATCTCGGAATAGTAAGGGGGGTGGGGGGGCAGGTTCGAAGAGGTAGGGTTTCAGACGTTTGCGGAAGATGGGGAGAGATAAGCTGCCATGACTTGAAAATAAAGAGTGTGATGAACAGAAGCTGTTACATAATCTCAATAGGTTTTCTTTCCAACATTGGGAACCATTGGGAGATTGTTATGCCAACCACACATGCTATACTCTAGACGTGTGAGTTTGCAACACATGAGGGAGAACACGTGTGTTTAAATGTGTGTGTGTGTGTGTGTGTGTGTGTGTGGGTTGGACACACGTTTGCAGCACTTTCTCTGGTCTGAGAGGTAGGCTCTGAATATTTGAAGATGTAGTATGCATTTGCTTATGTTGATACAGGGGTTGCTTGCACCTATATGTATACATTATCTGTGTCATGGGAGCTCAAATTAAAATATTATTACCTTTCTTAAAAAAAGAGAAAATGAGAGTATGATAGGAGAGAGTGGGGAGAGTGAGTGGGCAGACGGCCAGAGGGAGATGGGGAAAGAGAGGGTGGGAGAGACAGTTTCGGTCCAATCTGAGCCATCCTGTCCAAACGTGAGCTTCCTCAGAGACATTCCGTCTCCTGGGTATTAGGCTGCATGATAACATTCAGGACCATTAAAGACCATTAGTCAACTGATAACACACTAAACAATGACAAAAGAGAACTAGGTTTGTATTTTAGCCGAGGGTGGAATTGGGTTGACACAGTGTTGACCAGTGTTGACCGGCGTTGACCCTCAGAGTTCCACACTATCTAAACACCAACATTCCTTCGGGCTTGTCAAGGAGACGGATGGAGAGGAAATCTTATGTCTGCTGTTTTAAATATCGACAGCAAAAGGAATCTGAGCTATGACAGCTATTGTTTAGGTACTGAAGCTAGGTTGAAAATAGCTGTATTCATGACAACTGGAACATCAGGTTGGCAACTCTGCTAAGGCTAAGGTACTGTTGACAGACAAATTCACATTCACGCACACACACACACACACACACACACACACACACACACACACACACACACACACACACACACACACACACACACACACACACACACACACACACACACACACACACACACACACACACACACACATTAATATCCATGACTTACATTCTCGCTAACACCTCTGGAGTGCCAATTTTAGGAGTGAACATGTATGTACCTGACCACATTCTTCTTCATGTTTGTGTCGCAATTCCAATCGGCGTCATCTGTGTAACCTCCTCACTCACAGAGCATTCTTTACACAGGAGCTCTACAGTCTTTGTGGTCGTTGTGACCAGACACTGGTCACGTGTTAAAAGTGCTCTGTTTACCCAGTACATGTTGACTACAGCTGTAAAAAGGGCCAGGAAGCCTTTATTGTCCAATCACTAGTATACACAGAGCACGTTGCTAAAAGTTTTTTCCTCAGAATAAAGCTGAAATACTGACACGTCTGACTGCCAGCGGAACATTTTCATAGTATAACTATTTACCTAATGAATAATTGGAATCAGTAAACAGTCGTGTAATTCGTTAGTTCTGAATAAGTACATAAACTCTTGAGCTCTTGAGTCACTCTTGAGTGACTGTTTACACTATCACAATCTCTATCTTATCACAGCTACGACAACACACATTCAGGAATGCACAGAATCTAATTCCACTCATTCTTAAGATGTTGTTCATGTCTTTACCCCTACTCCACCACCCCCGAGGACTCACTCCCCCTTCCCTGTCTCCCACCCCCACCCGCCCTCTCACCCCCCCCAGGCTACAGGAAGTTACATTATCCTGCAGGGTAACTGAGTGTGTGCAGGACGCTGGCCACTCATCCAACAGGAAGTGCCTTCACATGTTTGCTCCATGCCTCAGCTTCCGATGCCCTGGAGATATGAGCGGCTGACACGCATGTGAAAAAGAGAGAGAGACAGCTGATAAACTCTCCAGGAATTTACAACAGTATGTCTAGAGCAGCTCTGGGAGTCTTGGGAAGAGGATATTGGGTAATAGGGCTGATGTTTAGTCCCTGACTAATGAGACCCTCTAGACCAACCACACCAAATCAACTCACTTCATTTCCAATGACATAGTAAATTAATTGTCCAGATAAGTCCAGAACATGAAGTGACAGAAATAACTGGGCAGTTCTTACTTGTGGATAAACAGCTTTCCATCCTGGGGTCCTGAGAGGAAAAAGGATATCCTTTCATGGATAATGAGCCCAGCTCAATGAGTTAGCCACCAGTCCACCTTAACTACAGATTCATCAGCTCAGCACTTCCCTACCCTCAACAATTGTTTTATTTTTTATTGTCACATACACCAGATAGGTACAGTGACATGTGTAGTTATATAGGAACAGCCATAGTAGTATAGCACCCCTGGAGAAAATTAGGATGAAGTGCCTTGCTCAAGGACATATCTTTCACCTTGTTGGCTCGGGTTTTAGAAGCAGCGACCTTTCAGTTACTGGCCCAACGCTCTAACCGCTAGACTACCTGCCACCCTTAGGATCTAACTAGCCCTTAGGATTCCATCACAACGCCCTGTAACGATGCCAAGCCTAGTTCTAACCATAGGGCCCTGAGCACAGAGATCCTAGAATTGAGATTCAATATGTAATTCTATTGCCTTGGGTTTATTTTTAGCATTTTACCTGACCAAGGAACACTATGGGAGTTTTCCTGGGTCTGGTCACATGATCAGGATAAACAGAGCACTTTCATTCCCTTTCACTCTTTTTGTCCTTATCAAGGCACAAGGCGAGACCCAGATGCAGACACAGGAGGCAGATGGTTGGAGTCGTACAATGTTTATTAATCCAAAAAGGGGACAGGCAAAAGGTCAAAACCAGTTCAGAGTCCAATAGGCACCGAAAGGGAGACAGATTCAAGGTCAGGGCAGGCAGTATGATCAGGCAGGCGGGAAAGTAGTCCAGAGTCAGGCAGTGGTCAAAACCGGGAAGACTAGCAAAAGAGAATAGAAAAGGAGTACAGGGGAAAACACGCTGGTTGACTTGACTAAACATACAAGGCAAACTGGCACAGAGAGACAGGAAATACAGGGATAAATACACTGGGGAAAATAAGCCACACCTGGAGGGGGTGGAGACAATCACAAGGACAGGTGAAACAAGTCAGGGCGTGACAGTACCCCCCCCCCCCCCCCCCCCAGTGACCTGGAGTCCTACCTGGGTGCATACCTGGCTGACCGGGGTGTCGGCGGTGGAAATCGGCAATTAGGGCCTGGTCATAAGATGTCTTTAGCAGGAACCCTGCACCTCTCCTCCGGGCCATAACCCTCCCAGTCAACCAGGTACTGGAAACCCCTGCCCCGTGAGGTGTCTGGAAACCCTCAGGAGGCGTCTCACCGTATATGCTGGCTGGCCGGCCATCGATTATCCGGGGGGGAGGGATGGGCCTGGAAACAGAAGACAAAGGACAGTGAGACACGGGCTTAATTCTGGACACATGGAAGTAGGGTGGATACGGAGGGTAACACAAGTGTCACGTTCTGACCATAGTTCTTGTGTGTTGTGCTTGTTTTAGTGTTGGTCAGGACGTGAGCTGGGTGGGCATTCTATGTTGTGTGTCTAGTTTGTCTGTTTCTATGTTTGGCCTAATATGGTTCTCAATCAGAGGCAGATGTTTTGTGTTGTCTCTGATTGGGGATCATATATAGGTGGCTTGTTTTGTGTTGGGATTTTGTGGGTGGTTGTTTCCTGTCTTTGTGTTTTCTCTGCACCAGATAGGGCTGTATCGGTTTGCCACATTTTTGTTATTTTGTATTGTTGTAAGTGTTCACTGTTTTCGTCTATTAAACATGTTGAGCACTGGCTACGTTGCGTGTTGGTCCGATCCCTGCTACACCTTGTCTTCTCTTGAAGAGGAGGAAGGCTGCCGTTACAACAAGACAGACAGCAGTGGAACTAAGGACTCTAGAGATGGGAAAAGGACCAATGAAACAGGGAGACCAGTTTGCGGAACTCTACCCGTGGCAGGTCCCGAGTAGAATATCATACCCTCTGCCCAATGCGGTAGCGGGGAGCTGGGGTCTGGCGACTGTCCTCTTGTCGACGATACCTGGAGTTGGTCTGGAGATTAGCCGCCCTGGCTCTTCTCCAGGAACAACGACAGCGGCGGACAAACATCTGAGCCGAGGGTACGCTGACCTTCTGCTCTTGTTCCGGGAAGAGTGGAGGCTGATACCCCATGGAGCACTCGAAAGGGGAGAGTCCCATGGCAGAACAGGGAAGGGTGTTCCAGAGGTCGAGGATGTGGCAGAGGAACTGTATAGGCGGGAGAGAGCGTCAGGCTTCACATTTTTTGACACTGGGCGGTAGGAAATGGTGAAGTTGAATCTGGTAAACAAGAGGGCCCACTGGGCCTGCCTGGAGTTGAGGCGCTTGACTGTACAGAGATATTCCAAGTTTTTATGGTCGGTCCAGACCAAGAATGGCTGGTCTGCTCCTTCCAGCCAGTGCCTCCAATCTTCCAACGCCATCTTAACCGCCAGGAGTTCTCGGTTGCCTACATCATAGTTCCTCTCTGCAGGACTGAGACGATGGGACAGGAAAGCACAGAGATTAAGCTTTTGGTCCTGGGAAGATCGTTGGGACAGGATGGCCCCCACTCCAACATCTGAAGCATCAACTTCCACCACAAATTGACACGAGGGGTCTGGATGGATGAGAATGGGTGCTGTTGTGAACCGATGCGTCAGGTCCACAAAGGCTTTGTCAACAGCTGTAGGACATTTAAACGGTACCTTGGGAGAAGTGAGAGCCGAGAGGGGGGCCGCCAGAGTGCTGTAATCCCGAATGAAACGGCGGTAGAAGTTTGCAAAACCAAGAAACCGTTGCAACTGCACCCTGGACGTTGGTTGAGGCCAATCTACCACTGATTTCACCTTTCCAGGATCCATCTGAACATTGCCCTCAGCAATGACATATCCCAGAAAGGTGATAGTAGAGCAGTGGAACTCACACTTCTCGGATTTCACAAACAATTGGTTCTCCAGGAGGCTCTGAAAGACCTGTCTGACATGAAGAACATGTTCTTGGGCAGATCGGGAAAAAAACAGGATGTCGTCAAGGTAAACGAACACAAAACAGTTTAGCATGTCCCGGAGCACATCATTGACCAAAGCCTGGAAAACAGCTGGGGCGTTGAAGAGTCCAAATGGCATGACCTGGTACTCATAATGTCCACTGGCTGTGTTGAAGGCTGTCTTCCACTCATCCCCCTTGCGTATCTGAACCAGGTGGTAGGCATTCCGAAGGTCCAACTTGGAAAACATGGTGGCCCCCTGGAGAGGTTCAAACGCCAAGGAGAGGAGAGGTAGGGGGTAATGATTTTTAACAGTAATGTCGTTAAGTCCCTGGTAGTCAGTGCATGGGTCTTGTCCTTCTTCTCCACAAAGAAAAACCCTGTGCCGGCAGGAGATGCAGACGGATGGCCGGCCCCAGTGGCCAGAGACTCCCTATGTACTCCTCCATGGCTTTGGTTTCTGGTCCGGACAGAGAATACAACTGACCCCGCGGTGGTGTAGTGCCTGGGAGAAGATCAATGGCACAATCATAAGGATGGTGCGGGGGAAGTGAAGTAGCACGTGCCTTACTGAACACTTCCAGGAGGTCATGGTATTCATTGGGAATAGCAGAGACATCCACAGTCTTGCTAACATCCTGAGGATGCTTGAAGGCAGTGAGAATGGAAAAATGGTCTCCAACCCAGGATGGAGCTTGTGGTCCAATCAATCATCGGATTGTGCTTTTGGAGCCAGGAAAATCCCAAAACAAACGGAACATGTGGAGATGCAATGAGGAGGAACTGTATGGTCTCACTGTGGTTACCAGAAACCAGTAATTGAATGGGCACAGTACTATGGTTGACTTCACCTATAGAGCGGCCGTACAGTGTCCTAGCATCCATGGGCACAGAGAGAGGCTGAGTGGGAATACCAAGCTTCGAAGCAATAGCGGCATCCATAAAACTTTCATCAGCCCCAGAGTCAATGAGCACTCGGAGAGACTTAGATTGGTCTCCCCACAGCACAAGCACACAAAAGGGGTGTGCGGGTGATGGGAATTAGGGAACTCCCAGTCTGACTCACCATAGTACTGGTACCCACTAGAGACAAGGGTTTCCTAATAGGGCAGGTAGCTATAAAATATCCTACCCCTCCACACTACAGACAACAGTTACTATTCATCCTCCGTGAGCGTTCCCCAACTAATAACCCAGCTCTTCCCAACTGCATAGGCTCAGGAGTATCCAACTCACCCATCGTAGATTCACGAGAGGGCTCGGGTGGCTTCAAATCCTCTCGGAAAAGCTGCCTTCGGAAACTTCCGGATTCCCTCGAAGGTGAACGAGCCATAGTGGGTGCACGAGTGTGCCCGAGACCAGACCTCCTCTCACTCCTGCCTCCCTTTAGGCGTCTATCGATGTTAATGGTTAGGGCAATAAGGGAGTCAATGTCCACCGGCAATTTCAGAGCAGCTAGCTCATCCTTTACCTCCTCAGACAATCCGTGCAGAAAAGTATCGAAAGAGTCTCTGGATTCCAGGCACCTCGGCGGCCAACGTGCGGAATTCAACCGCTTAGTCTGCTACGGGAGTTTTGACGTAAATCAAGCAGTTTACTGGCTGTAGTTCAAAAATAAGTGAGCACTGAGAAAGAAAACCCCGTCAAGTACCAGGATTCCCCGAATATCGCTCCGGAGGAGGTAAGCAGGGTTCTCGGGTTTCTCGGGGAGCCGGGATAGGCTGTACAAACTCACCACAGATAGGTAAAATATTACTGGGTGATTGGGGTTTTTCAGAGGTGGCAGGCAGCCTCTGAGCTAACTCCCTGATTTGCTCCATAATAGCCCTTAACCCATGGTCGTGGCGTTCCGTCAAGGAACTGAACCCTTCTAAAAGGCCCTGTAACAACTCCTCATGTCTCCCAATGGTGGCTCCCTGCAGGGAGACAGCGTGGCGGAGCTGGTCCAAGTCTGCTGGGTCTGTAATTGCCAGTTCGTACTATCAAGGCACAAGGCGAGACCCAGATGCAGACACAGGAGGCAGATGGTTGGAGTTGTACAATGTTTATTAATCCAAAAAGGGGTAGGCAAGAGAATGGTTGTGTACAGGCAAAAGGTCAAAACCAGGATGATCAGGCAGGCAGGAAAGTAGTCCAGAGTCAGGCAGTGGTCAAAACCGGGAAGACTAGCAAAAGAGAATAGAAAAGGAGTAAGGGGAAAAACACACTGGTTGACTTGACTAAACATACAAGACAAACTTGCACAGAGAGACAGGAAACACAGGGATAAATACACTGGGGAAAATAAGTGACACCTGGAGGGGGTGGAGACAATCACAGGTGAAACAGATCAGGGCGTGACAGACCTCCTCTTCCATTTTTTAGGTTGTTGTCTCTTTTGCGACACCGTCTCTGTATCGCCCCCACTTGGCGCAACACCTCTTACAAAGCCGCCCATTCTGCAGTGTTTTAATAGTGCTGTGACATGCAGTCCTCTCAGCTCTGACTGGCCCTACTCATGGTCTGTCTGGTGGCCAGACCCTGGCCTGTTAACCCACCCCCAGGAGAGTTCAGAGTAGCCATCTCACATCGGTTCCATGCGGCCCCATCCCTGCTGACCCCAGAGGCTGGCCCGCAACAATTAGAAGCCCATAAGTAAGATAGAGGAGGAGGGTAAAGCTGGAGGGGTGAGGGGTCAGAGTTGGGCTGGCACCCTGGATACTGGACTGATGGGAATGTTAGATAGGGAGTACAATGGGGGGGGGGGGAGCTCCAGGGAGGGTGGGTATAGACTGGTGGAGTGGGATTCCACAGTTCTGGATCTGGGAAGCACTGTTTGAGATTTACCTAAAGCCATGCCCATAGAAAACAGTTGCTTGGTTTTGTTTGAGTAATGTGATAAATTCACCTCACACAAACATATCTGCGAGTGTGAGTTACAGAATACTGTGAATGACTAGAAAGCCTGAATTTACAGCCATTCAAAAGGCCCCTCCACATTATTACACAACGCATGTTACAATTCAAGTGTTCAAAAAAAAAAAAATGTGGCTATCACTTAAGCCATCTAACTACACACACACACACTGACCTGATGAAATGTCAAGATGTATTGTATCTGATGCTTAACAACATTTTCCATGAGTCAGGAGTCATGGGGATCTCTGAGGGCAGAACTTTGAAGGTAAGGGTCAGGGGTCAGCATCATGACTGGGCCAACAGTGATGTTGTGTGGTTGGTACAAAACAACACCATCCACTTAATGTAGCTAACTGCAAAACAAGACAATAAGAGCCAACCTAATTAAGCTTAAGGTATTGTGAGAGCGAACACAATACTAAAACACATGATTTCATTACTGTTTCCCTGATTGAGTTTTTGGGTTGTTACCATCTCTCTCTCTCTCTCTCTCTCTCTCTCTCTCTCTCTCTCTCTCTCTCTCTTTCTCTCTCTCTCTCTCTCTCTCTCTCTCTCTCTCTCTCTCTCGTTCTCTCTCTCTTCATGCATTCTATTGGCATGCCTGTAGATCAAATCAAATCAAATCAAGCTTTATTTATATAGCACATTTCAGATGGAATGCAACGCAATGTGCTTTACAGGAAAAAACTGATTAAAAATAATGAAATATTTACTACACAACACACATAAGATAAAAAACAAAAGAATGACACAAACTGAACAACTAGAAAGCACCCTAAGGAAAGCAAAGCAAAAAATATGTGTTTCGGCCCCCCCATAATACCTAAATGCTGCCTCTCTATGCCTCTTGGTTTTAGGCTTTGGGATAGTGAAAAGGCCAGTGCCAGAGGACATGTGTGGATTGATTTAAAAACCAATAGAAGAATCTTCAAATTAATTCCAAAACTCACAGGCAGCCAGTGCAGGGGCCTTAAAACTGGTGTAATGTGTGCTCTTCGTCTGGTCTTGGTCAGTACCCGTGCTGCAGCATTCTGTATGTTTTGCAGTTAACCAATGGCTTTCTTGGGTAGACCAGACAGGAGAGCATTACAGTAATCAAGCCTGCTTGTAATAAAAGCATGTATTATTTTCTCTGTACCAGCCTGAGAGAGAAAGAGGTTGATGACACGCGCTGATAGGAATGTGTGCTAAGCGCGTTAAAGGACTCCTGTGTGTCTCTCACCTTCTTCACCTCCTGGCCTTTTTCCAGCCATGAGGGTGTCAGGATTCTTGGAAGTTGGGAAACTTCATGTCTTAAACACCAAAGCTCTAGGGCAGTGTTTCGGATACATGGAATGTGAAATGTTCCAGTCCCATCTTTCCCCCTCATTTCCCAATGACTGTTTTCAAAAAGTATGCCACATTGATCGCTGATAGAGAGAAGAGTAGAAGGATGTACTGTGGTACACTATGTGACTGTACTGTATGTAGGGTGTGTAGTTAGCAGCTGGACAGCCAACCATTCCTCATTTCCAGGGGTGATTTCCCATGCCCTGCTGCACCAGCTGCGAGAAGACGGGAAGTCAAACATCTTCTGACAGGAAGCTCCAACGACGCACACGCCAGCAGAGTCAGGAAGTGCTGCCAGCCAACCCATTGAGTTCATTCATAAATCTTGTACACACACAAACATGCACACACAAAGGAATCCGCCAGTAAAGCAGATGAATGTATGTTCGCCACACTTCCATGTTTAAAACCCTTACACGCACGCTTATGCACATAAACTGTGGACAGGATATGGAGAGGTCACAGATCAGCTGTGTTGAGTTTAAATCGGGACTCTGTGGGTGGTTGTGCTGCTCAGAGACAGACGGGGAATGGGCTAGTCGTTGGCACTGGGACTGATCCATGTTCTGATAACCAGAGACCAGAAAGGAGAGAGTTCTTACTGAGGAATGCTTTTCCCATCATACTGCTGAGTGGTGTGACAGAATGGGTGTTGGTGTGAGCAACACAGATCAGACAGAATTATTGAGGAGAAACAAGAATCCTGTCGTACAGTGTTGTAAAAGTAATGTTGAGGACTGTGCAGGCTTTAAACTGCTGAACTGAGGTAGGGGACCCTACTGAGGGGCATTTAACTAAAAAACTAATTCCACTGAGAAAACATGGCAGAGGAATATAATGACAAACAAAAAGCTGTAATGGGTACGCACTCAAAAAGATGTCGCGTAAAGCTTACTTCATTATTCCATTTTTGTAAATTATTTTCACCGCATCAGGGTGAATGTCACCTAACCAATGATGGCATTCACTACTTTACTTCAGTGAGACGTTTTGGCTTTACAGTCTTTTTCAGTGTGTAGGTATAATTTTATTTTAATTCAAAACAGCATTTGTAGGGAACAACCGATGAGCAGCAGGTGCTTCTAATCAGACTTGCCACTTATCTGCCAATCAGGGATGTGGCTTTTCTGGTCTACCTGTATAGAAGTTAGTCACAAAGAAATCCTGAATTGTACGGTATGGGAGCGTACACGAAGGGCAATTCATGAATCAATTGCCTTAGGTGTCTGCTCACTTGAATACATTATATCAATTCATGAGCTAGCTCACCACATAGGAAACGGCTCAGCCGTTCATAGATATGTGGGGCTAACTCCTGAACAATATGAAAAATCTGATATGGACATTGTTCTTGTATAACAGTCTAAATTTGGCCTGTAGGAAGGAGAAGGAATATACTGAACAAGTGCGTCCTTTCAATTTCCAATTGTATTTTGTGTAGACCACTTAAGACAGATATAAAGGAAAGGCTCATATACCGTATGTTGAATGTCATTTTTTCAGTAAACTGTAAGCAACTACATGCTCACATTGAACCTCACTGAAGTGAAGTAGTATATGGCATCATTGGTTAGATGACATGTTTTCCACAGGAGCAGAAGGAGACAGACCAAGCGGAAGTATTCGGACAAGTACCTGTCTGTGCACGCCCGTCACCTGGCCCAGGGTCTTGGGCAATGTATGAGTCTGTGTGAGAGAGTTTATGTGTGAGGGAGTGTGTTGTCTTTTCACTATGAACAGCATGGAGGCTGTCCTGACATGACGTGTTGATGTGAAGGGGAAGTTTCTCATCAGTTAAGAGGAAAAAAGACAGAGTAGGGGACAGGAAATGGCTGCTACATCATCGTTCATGACCTATGACATGTGCTCATACTGGAAGGGTGACACACACCACACCAATCCACCGCCACTCCTATGAGCCTGGTGGGCAGGGCTTGTCACCTGGGGAGAGAGTGGGCAAGGAAGCTGAGCAGACGATGGGAGGATGGTTTGACTTTGATAATTGACGAGAGGAAGGGGTGAATAGGGAATGTTGAGAGGGGAGCAATGAATCTATAGTCTATGACAACACTTCTGAAGTGACCATGATAAAGAGCTTGAACATTGCCCCATAGTAGACACTAGTTTGGCCCTGAATAATACAACTCCTGGTAGTTCATCATACTGCTTGGCCCTCTCTCTCGCTCTCTCCATGTCCAGGGTTATGCCCTCCTACCTCTACTGGTCCACCCCATCCTGACCCTGCCTGTGACCCTGCCTGCCCGGGATGCTCATCCTGTTTCCTCTCTCTCCCCATGGACAGGAAACCACTGGATCTGGAGACCACGTACGGACGGACGGATACACCCAGGGAGCAGGACGTGATCTTACTGCACCTGCAACCAGGAAGCTACAGCCAGTAGAGACAGACAGAAACAGGGCCCTGAAACCCCTCTAGCCCTCTTGTCGCTCCCCCTCCACCACTCTGAAACCCCCATGTCTACTCTGACTTCCCCCCAGCTGTGGGCACTGGGCCTAAATCACAGGAAACTGGAGAGACGAGCTCCTACACACCAGCTCTCCTCACAGATATCACACTTAATTCTCTCTTTATCCGGCCTACTGTTTCATCTATACTATACTGGGATTGAATAGGTCGTAGCAAGCCCATATCCACCGGCAACACACTGGTTGACAGATCAACACTTTTTCCACCTTATTTCAATACAAAAACATCCTTGAACTGGCGTCTGTACCAAGCAGACCTGGATATGTGATACAGGTTTATATGTGATACAGGTTTGAGTGCTCTCTCTCTCTTTACCCTCTCACTCTGGTTTATAGGAAGGAAAATTCGGGCTAAACAGGCCCCCATTAACATCGATGGGACTGTGTGTAGCTAACTGACCCTCTCTGCCAATTTATCGCCATTTACCCGTTGTTGTTTTCTTAGCTGTTTACCCATTGTTGTCTCACACGTTGTTGTCTTAGCTCTCCCAATCAACACCTGTGATTGCTTTATGCCTCTCTCTAATGTCAATATGCCTTGTATACTGTTGTTTAGGGCAGCTCTCATTGTTTTATTTTACTGTGGCGCCCCTAGTCCTGCTCAACATGCCTCAGATAGCCCCGTTGTCCCACCCCCCACACATGCGGAGACTGAACCTAGCTTAACAGGCGCAACTTCTCTCATCGTCACTCAATGCCTAGGTTTACCCCCACAGTACTCGCACCCTACCATATCCTTGTCTGTACACTATGCCCTGAATCTATCCTACCACGCCAAGAAATCTGCTCCTTTTATTCTCTGTTCCCAAAGCACTAGATGACCAGTTCTTATAGCCTTTAGCCGTACCCTCATCCTACTCCTCCTCTGTTCCTCTGGTGATGTAGAGGGTAACCCAGGCCCTGTGTGTCCCCAGGCGCTCTCATTTCCTGACTTCTGTAACCGTAAAAGCCTTGGGTTCATGCATGTTAACAACAGAAACCTCCCCCCTAAGTTTGCTTTATTCACTGCTTTAGCACACTCCGCCAACCCTGACGTCCTAGCCGTGTCTGAATCCTGGCTTAGGAAGGCCACCAAAAATTCTGAAATTTCCATCCCCAATTACAACATTTTCCGTCAAGACAGAACTGCTAAAGGGGGCGGAATTGCAATCTACTGTAGAGATAACCTGCAGAGTTCTGTCATACTATCCAGGTCTATGCCCAAACAGTTCTATGCACAAACAAAGATCCATCTCTCCGGAAATAAGTCCCTCACTGTTGCCGCTTGTTATAGACCCCCCTCAGCTCCCAGCTGTGCCCTGGACACCATATGTGAATTGATTGCCCCCCATCTATCGTCAGAGTTCGTACTGCTAGGTAACCTAAATTGGGATATGCTTAACACCCCGGCCATCCTACAATCTAAGCTAGATGCCCTCAATCTTACACAAATGATCAACCTACCAGGTACAACCCTACACCAGTAAACATGGCCACCCTCATAGATATCATCCTGACCAACTTGCCCTCTAAATACACCTCTGCTGTTTTCAACCAGGATCTCAGCGATCACTGCCTCATTGCTTGCGTCCGTTATGGGTCCACGGTCAAACGACCACCCCTCATCACTGTCAAATGCTCCTTAAAACACTTCTGCGAGGCCTTTCTCATCGACCTGGCCCGGGTATCCTGGAAGGATATTGACCTCATCCCGTCAGTAGAGGATGCCTGGTTGTTCTTTAAAAGTGCTTTCCTCACCATCTTAAATAAGCATGCCCCTTTCAAAAAATGTAGAACTAAGAAGAGATATAGCGCTTGGTTCACTCCAGAATTGACTGCCCTTGACCAGCACAAAAACACCCTGTGGCGTACTGCACTAGCATCGAATAGTCCCAGAGATATGCAACTTTTCAGGGAAGTCAGGAACCAACACACACAATCAGTTAGGAAAGAAAAGGCTAGTTTTTTAAACAGAAATGTGCATCCTGCAGCACTAATTCCAAAAAGTTTTGGGACACTGTAAAGGTCAAGTTCAACTGTCCACTGCACTGAGACTAGGAAACACTGTCACCACTGATAAATCCACGATTATCGAGAATTTCAATAAGCATTTCTCTACGGCTGGCCACGCTTTCCACCTGGCTACCCCAAACCCGGCCAACAGCTCTGCATCCCCCCGCAGCAACTGGCCCAAGCCCCCCCCCCCCCGCCTCTCCTTCACCCAAATCCAGACAGCTGATGTTCTGAAAGAGCTGCAAAATCTGGATCCCTACAAATCAGCTGGGCTAGACAATCTGGACCCTCTCTTCCTAAAATTATCCGCCGCCATTGTTGCAACCCCTATTACTAGTCTGATCAACCTCTCTTTAGTATCGTCTGAGATTGCTAAAGATTGGAATGCGTCCGCGGTCATCCCCCTCTTCAAAGGGGGAGACACTCTAGACCCAAATTGTTACAGACCTATATCCATCCTGCCCTGCCTTTCTAAAGTCTTCGAAAGCCAAGTGAAGAAACAGATCACAGACCATTTCGAATCCCACCGTACCTTTTCCGCTATGCAATCTGGTTTCTGAGCTGGTCACGGGTGTACCTCAGCCACGCTCAAGGTCCTAAACGATATCATAACTGCCATTGATAAAAGACAGTATTGTGCAGCCGTCTTCATCGACCTGGCCAAGGCTTTCGACTCCGTCAATCACCGTATTCTTATCGGCAGAATCAATACCCTTGGCTTCTCAAATGACTGCCTCGCCTGGTTCACCAACTACTTCTCAGACAGAGTTCAGGGTGTCAAATCGGAGGGCCTGTTGTCCGGACCTCTAGCAGTCTCTATGGGGGTGCCACAGGGTTCAATTCTCGGGCCGACTCTTTTCTCTGTATATATCAATGATGTCGCTCTTGCTGCGGGTGATTCTATGATCCACCTCTACGCAGACGACACTATTCTGTAAACATCTGGCTCTTCTTTGGACACTGTGTAACAAACCTCCAAACGAGCTTCAGTGTCATACAATATTCCTTCTTTGGCCTCCAACTGCTCTTAAATGCTAGTAAAACAAAATGCATGCTCTTCAACCGATCGCCCGACTAGCATCACTGCTCTGGACGATTCTGACCTAGAATATGTGGACAACTATAAATACCTAGGTGTCTGGTTAGACTGTAAACTCTCCTTCCAGACTCACATTAAGCATCTCCAATCCAAAATTAAATCTAGAATCGGCTTCCTATTTCGCAAAAAAAGCCTCCTTCACTCATGCTGCCAAACTTGCCCTAGTAAAACTGACTATCCAAACAATCCTTGACATCGGCGATGGCATTTACAAATTAGCCTCCAACACTCAGAAAATTGAATGCAGTCTATCACAGTGCCATCCGTTTTGTCGCCAAAGCCCCATATATCACCCACCACTGCGACCTGTATGCTCTCGTTGGCTGGCCCTCGCTACCCACTTGTCGCCAAACCCACTGGCTCCAGGTCATCTATAAGTCTTTGCTAGTTATAGCTCCGCCTTATCTCAGCTCACTGGTCACCATACCAACACCCACCCATAGCACGCGCTCCAGCAGGTATATTTCACTGGTCATCCCCAAAGCCAACACCTCCTTTGACCGCCTCTCCTTCCAGTTCTCTGCTGCCAATGACTGGAACGAATTGCAAAAATCACCGAAGTTGGAGACTTATATCTCCCTCACTAACTTTAAGCGTCAGCTGTCAGAGCAGCTTACCGATTGCTGCAGCTTTACACAGCCCATCTGTAAATCGCCCATCCAACCAACTACCTACCTCATCCCCATATTTGTTTTTGTTTTTCTGCTCTTTTGCACACCAGTATTTCTACTTGCACATCCTCATCTGCACATCTATCACTCCAGTGTAAATTGATAAATTGTAATTACTTCGCCACTATTGGCCTATTTTTTGCCTTACCTCCTTACTTCAATTGCACACACTGTATACAAATGTTTCTATTGTGTTATTGACTGTACCTTTGTTTATCCCATGTGTAACTCTGTGTTTGTCACGCCCTGGCCTTAGTATTCTTTGTTTTCTGTATTTTTTAGTTAGGTCAGGGTGTGACAGGGGAGATGTTTTGTGTTTTGTCTCGTATTTGGGTGGTTGTATTGTATAGGTTTTTTTTGTTGAGTGTATGGGTTTGGGTTCAGTAGAGAGGTTTAGGAAAGTCTATGGTTGCCTGGTTTGGTTCTCAATCAGAGACAGCTGTTTATTGTTGTCTCTGATTGGGAGCCATATTTAAGGCAGCCATGGGCTTTAGGTGATTGTGGGTATTTGTCTATGTTGAACGTTAGTAGCTTGTGTGTGCACTTTCGTTTATAGCTTCACGGTTGTTTGTTTTGTTAGTTTTGTTGTAAGAGTGTTTCGTTTCGTGTTACGTCTTCATCAAAATAAAAGGAAGATGTATTTCTCACTCGCTGCGCCTTGGTCTCCTCACTACGACGATCGTGACAGTGTTGTTGTTTTTGTCGCACTGCTTTGCTTTATCTTGGCAAGGTCGCAGTTGTAAATGACAACTTGTTCTCAACTGACCTACCTGGTTAAATAAAGGTGACAAAAAAGAAGAAAAAGTGGAGCGAGTCGAGAGTTCCTTGGTGTGAACATTGAACCTCCCCCCCTTTGTTTATACACTGCTGCTACTCACTGTTTATTATTTGTGCATAGTCACTTTACAATTAGCTTTACAATTAGCTACAATTAACCTTTCGGTTACTGGCCCATCGCTCCTACCCGCCAGGCTACCCCCCTCACACACAGAGGACTAAGTAAATAGTTAATTAATTTACTCTTTAGTTTGATTCTAGGCTTTTTTTTCTGGGAAGATTCTCAACACTGGAGAACCATTAATATTTAAATATTATTACTACTCGAGGAAACACGTTCTAAGGTCTTATTGATCGGTTAGACAGGAGGATAATTCAGCTTAATAAGGAAATGGGCTTCACCTCTGCTGTGCTGAATACTCTGCATGCCTCTGCATTACTAAACCACCGTCTGAGAGGGGGAGAGGCAGAATATCTACTAATGCTGACCCTTACGTCAAATATCTAACATACATAACAGTTAGGCCAGTGTCTTTTTTTCTCTGTATCACATACCTCTATTGTATGTAACATGTTACTGTGAACACACCTTCTGTAAATATGAAAATATGCCAATGTAAATATGAAATGTGATTGAATTAACTGATTTGAGTCCTACAGTAAGTTTATAGGAAACACAGATGACGTTGTTCCTCATGTCTGGATGATTTTCTGCAGTCAATGGGAGCATTTGGTGTGCAGTGCGTGTGTGAATGATTGTGTATGCTTAGTGAATATGAATTTGCTCCATTGGCATGGACTACTGTACTGCTGTGATCCAACCCCAGTGAGACGGTACAGATACTATGTAGGCCAGGATACACAGCAGCGGCAGCAGCAGCACTGACACATTCTCCAGATGGAAAAATAGAGATTTACTCTCTCTCTGATCTTTGTTCTCTGCACTTTGTTCCCTCTGCTTTCTCTCTCTCTCAAAATGATGTGTGTCTGTGTGTTTGTATGTGTGTATATACTCCCTCAGTAATGGTATTTTAAGGGCATCTTCTCATATTATGTGAGTGTTTGTGAAGGATGAGCGTTTCAAGGGATTACTGTCTGTGTCCTGTAAACACAGTTGTTTTGATAAGACCTTATCTGTCATGAATCTAATTAACAGCATGTTTGCTCCTGGACATGAGAAAGATTCCTGGGTAATGGATCTATGTTGTTTAGTGTTGGTTTTAGCCTTGGATCATCACGATGAGAAAGGTTTGGTATCAGTATGAAGGATTGTAAAGAGTCAGTCGTCGCTGGACCAAAGTTACTCTTTCTACTCACTCTTTTCTTCGCTCTGTCTCTTTCTCTCTTTCTCCTGACTCCTTCCCCCTCTCCATCTCTCTGTTAGCGTAAGGACCCTTATGATTCCTGAGATTCCAGCCTGTTAACTAAGAATTTTTTTTCCACTGGAGCTCTCATATATCTATGTATACATAATAAACATGCCACTGTTGTTTTTATAACCAGGGGGCCGAAAAGTGTGAAACATGTCTCATGCAGCCAAATAAACACTGTAGAACTAAATCACATAGTTGCATGATTGGTCACCTAAACTGTTTTCTCGATATTGTAACAACACAGGGATGACGGTACAACATGAAGGGAAGGAGATATACTGTCAGGACACAAAGTTCAGAGCGCAATCCCTCATACCAGTCAGCGTGAGACACCTCGGCCACTAACGTTCACCTCCTAACTCTCAACCATAACTCTCTACATTTTGCCTGTTCTAAAACTATTCCATGGAGACACTCTTGACCTCTGGTGCCCCACCCTCCAAGCCTTAGCTCAGTGGAAGCAGAATGGAGTGAAGGAGTGAGTGCACTCTGGGATCCCTGTAGCCCATGTCATTCTGACACACTCCAACACCCCTCCCTTCCTCTCTCCACTGATGAGCTGCATTCTACCCTTAAGGGTGCCTCAGCATCCCGTACGCTCGACATCAGATGTTTATTTATCTCCTCCTGTAAACAAACAGAGGACAATAAAGAGAAGAGTTGAGTTGGAGCTCTCTGATTCGACTCACCACCGTACCCACAGATTTATAGGAAAACAATGTATAGGAAAGATGGATGACAGCCAATAAAGGCAGGGATTGTGAGAGGGGCTGAGAGAGGGGCTGCATCACTTCTTTATACTGGGACTGCCACAGTATTACCAGAGTCAAAAGAATGGAGATACATAAAAAGATAGAATGGGAAATGCAAGATATTACATTTGTCTTTGTACATTCATTATTGCCATTTATATAAAGTGTTCATAAAATTGTCACTTGTTGTCAGTATTTTGTTGTGGTTGTAGACAATAATGGCAAATGTGATTGGAATTTTGGTCTGAGTTTTGCTGCTGTCCACAGTGACGGACCCCTCTAATTTTTCTCTCATTCTGTCCATTTTACTCTCTCTCTTTCTCTCTCTCTCTCTCTCTCTTTCTCTCTCTCTCTCTCTCTCTGTCTATGTCTCTCTCTCTCCCTCTCTCCGTCTCTCTGTCTCTCTCTCTGTGCCAGCTGTCAGCATTGGCAGAGTGCCACACAGGCGCCGGTCGCTCGGGTAGTGACAGACGCAGCAGCAGTGAGGCAAAGAGGAGAAAAGAACAGAATGAAAGCGAGACAGAAAGAAAGAGAAAGAGCGAGGTAAGTGTGAAGTAACAGAATGCTGGCACTCCCCATTGTGTCAAAGGGGACAAGGTGCTGGGCCATGGATAGAAGGGTGGGGATGTAGCGAACGAGAGAGAAAGAGAGAGTTAGAAAAACAAGATAGTACATAATTGAAGTGTTGAGTTTCAACAGTACTTTATTTTGACATTTATATTAACAAAAGTCTAATGTACAGTCAGTACAATATTACATTAAGTTGATAAGACATAAGAGATATTTGATATGGAAGAGATCCAACACATTTTTCAACAGATTGTATCGCTGATACAACTTGAATAACATCTATGTGATGTTATTCAAGTTATTTATGCCTAAATTATTAACTTTCCACAAACCATTCTTCAACACTGATTAACTTGACCAAACCATTGCTGTTTCCCAATCTTGTCCCACCATAAAATACATCAATCATTTAATACCCTTATGAGTAGTATGCGCATCATCTCCACTCTACTGCCAAATCATTTGCTGTGGAAGTGATAATGGCGCCGGAGGGGATGGCTGCCGTTTTACGGCCTCCTAACCAACTGTGCTGTTTTGTTTGTTTTTTCTCTTTGATTGCAACTGATTTTGTACATAATGTTGATGCTACTCTCTCTTATGACCGAAAATAGCTTCTGGATATCAGAACAGCGATTACTCACCTTGAACCGGACAGAGATGTTTTCTTTAATGAGTCTGACGCGAAGGACATAGTGTTGCTCCCAGACAAGGCCCAAATACCCGTCAAAGAAGGAAATAGAGGGGGTGGAGATCAGGGTGCCTTGTGAGAATTCGTCGGCTAGTGGGTAATCCGCCTCCACCATCCATTCTATTAGCCAACATGCAATCACTGGAGAATAAACTGGATGATCTCCATTCGAGACTACACTACCAACGGGACATTAAGAACTCTAATATCTTATGTTTCACAAAGTCGTAGCTGAACGACGACACAGATAATATACAGTTAGCTGGGTTTTCCGTGCATCGGCAGGACAGAACAGCTACGTCCGGTAACACGAGTGGTGGGGATGAGTGTCTATTTGTCAATAACAGCTGGTGCGTGGTGTCTAATATTAAGGTAGTCTCGAGCTATTGCTCGCCTGAGGTAGAGTACCTCAGGTAGAGTACCTCAGGCCGGAGCTGATCGTGGACCATAGGAAAAGGAGGGCTGAACAGACCCCCCCCCCCCTTGTTTATACACTGCTGCTACTCACTGTTTATTATCTGTGCATAGTCACTTTACAATTACCTCGATTAACCTGTACTCCCACACATTGACTCTGTACCGGTACCCCCTGCATATAGCCTCATTATTGTTATGTACATTTCTTGTGTTACTTTTTGATTGATTTCATTTTTTTAAACTTTCGTTTATTTAGTAAATATTTTCTTAAGTCTATTTCTTGAACTGCATTGTTGATTAAGGGCTTGTAAGTAAGCATTTCACGGTAAGGTCTACACCTGTTGTATTCTGTGCATGTGACAAATAACATTTGATTTGATTAGACCACGCTATCTATCAAGAGAGTTTTCACCTATATTTTTCATAGCCGTCTATTTACCACCACAAACCGACGCTAGCACTAAGACCGCACTCAATGAGCTGTATAAGGCCATAGGAAAACAAGAAAATGCTCATCCAGAAGTGGCGCTCCTAGTGGCCAGGGACTAAAATGCAGGAAAACTTAAATCCGTTTGACCTAATTTCTACCAGAAATTTCTACCAGTTGTACAACTGAATGCATTCAACTGAAATGTGTCTTCCGCATTTAACCCAACCCTTCTGAATGAGACAGGTGAGGACGGCTGCCTTAATCGACATCCAAGGCACAGTGGGTTAACTGCCTTGCTCAGGGACAGAATTACAGAATTTTACCTTGTCAGCTCAGGGATTAGATCCAGCAACCTTTCGGTTACTGGCCCAACGCTCCTACCCGCCAGATACCCCCCCTCACACACACACAGCGATGCGTATAAAGATCTCCCTCACCGTCCATTTGGAAAATCTGACCATAATTCTAGCCTCCTGCTTCCTTCTTACAAGCAAAATCTTATGCAGGAAATACCAGTGACTCGCTCAATACGGAAGTGGTCAGATGACGCGGATGCTAGCACAGACTAGAATATGTTCTGGGATTCATCCAATGGCATTGAGGAGTATACCACCACAGTCACCGACTTCATCAATAAGTGCATCAACGATGTCGTCCCCACAGTAACAGTACACTAATCCAGATGTTTATAAGAAATCCCGTTATGCCCTCATACGAACCATCAAACAGGCAAAGCTTCAATACAGGACTAAGATTGAATCCTACTACACCAGCAAGGCTTGCAAACTATTACGGACTACAAAGGTAAACCCAGCCATGAGCTGCCCAGTGACGCGAGCCTACCAGATGTGGTAAATGCCTTTTATGCTCGCTTCGAGGCGAGCAACACTGAAGCATGCATGAGAGCACCAGCTGTTCTGGTTAACTGTGTGATCATGCTCTCCGTTGCCGATGTGAGCAAGACCTTTAAACAGGTCAACATTCACAAGGCCGCTGGGCCAGATGGATTACCGGGATGTGTATTCAGAGCATGCAAGTGTCTTCACTGACATTTTCAGCATCTCCCTGACCGAGTCTGTAATACCAACATGTTTCAAGCAGACCACCATAGTCCCTGTGTCCAAGAAAGCGAAGGTAACCTGTCTAAATTACAACCGCCTGTGGCACTCACGTCGGTAGCAATGAAGTGCTTAGAAAGGCTGGTCAACCCACTCGAGTTCGCATACCGCACCAACAGATTCACAGATGACGCAATCTCAATCGCACTCCACACTGCCCTTTTCCACCTGTACAAAAGGAACACCTATATGAGAATGCCTATATGACTACAGCTCAGCGTTCAACACCATAGTGCCCTCAAAGCTCATCACTAAGCTAAGGACCCTGGGACTAAACACCTCCCTCTGCAACTGGATCCTGGACTTCCTGACGAGCCCCCAGGTGGTAAGGGTAGGCAACAACACATCTACCACGCTGATCCTCAACACGGTGGCACCTCATGGATGTGTGTTTACTCCCCTCCTGTACTCCCTGTTCACCCATGACAGCCTGGCCAAGCACAACTCCAACACCATAATTAAGTTTGCTGACGACACAACAGTGGCAAGCCTGATCACCGACAACGATGAGACAGCCTATAGGGAGGAGGTCAGAGACCTGGCAGTGTGGTATGAGGACAACAACCTCTCCCTCAACGTGAGCAAGACAAAGGAGATGATTATGGACTACAGGAAAAGGAGGGCTGAACATGCCGCCATTCACATCGACAGGGTTGTTGTGGAGCGCGTCGAGAGTTTCAAGTTCCTTGATGTCCACATCACCAACAAGCTATCATGGTCCAAACACACCAAGAAAGTGAAGTGGGCACGACAATGCCTTTTCCCCTTCAGGAGACTGAAAAGATTTGGCATGGGTTCCCTAGATCTCAAAAAGTTATACAGCTACACCATCGAGAGTATCCTGACCGGTTGCATCACCGCCTGGTATGGCAATGCATCCGACCATAAGGAGGTACAAAGGGTAGTGTGTACAGCCCAGTACATGTCAGAGGGGCGGTGTCAGAGGAAGGCCCAAAAAATTGTCAAAGACTCCAGTCACCATAAACTGTTCTCTCTGCTACCGCACAGCAAGTGGTAGAGGAGTGCCAAGTCTACGTCCAAAAGGCTCTTTAACAGCTTCTACCCCAGGCCATAAGACTGCTGAACAATTAATCAAATGGTCACCCGGACTATTCGCATTGACCCCCCCCCCCCCCCTTTGTTTTTACACTGCTGCTACTCACTGTCTATTGTCTATGCATAATCACTTTACCCCTACCTATATGTACAAATGACCTTGACTAACCTATACCCCCACACACTGACTCGGTTCCCCTTGTATATAGCCTCATTATTGTTATTTTATTGTGTTATCTTCTTATGGCTGCAGGGGCAGTATTGAGTAGCTTGGATGAAAGGTGCACAGAGGTGCCCATAGTAAACTGCCTGCTCCTCAGTCCCAGTTGCTAAAATATGCATATTACTGGTAGATTTGGATAGAAAACACTGAAGTTTCTAAAACTGTTTGAATGATGTCTGTGAGTATAACAGAACTCATATGGCAGGCGAAAACCTGAGAAAAATCCAACCCGGAAGTGGGAAATCTGAGGTTTTGTAGTTTTTCAACTCTTGGCCTATCGAATACACAGTGTCTATGGGGTCATTTTGCACTTCCTAAGGCTTCCACTAGATGTCAACAGTCTTTAGAAACTTGTTTGATGCTTCTACTGTGAGGTGGGGCCGAATGAGAGGGGAATGAGTCAGGGCTCTGGCAGAATGCCAGGACTCTCGTTCACGTGAGAGCGAGCTCTGTTCCATTGCTTTTCTGAAGACAAAGGAATTCTCAGATTGGAACATTATTGAAGATTTATGTTAAAAACATCCTAAAGATTGATTCTATACTTCGTTTGACATGTTTCTACGGACTGTAATATGATTTTTCATCTGAACTTTTGCCTGGACCTGCCCGCTCGTCATGAGATTAGATTGTGTACTGAACGCGCGAACCAAAAGGAGTAATTTGGACATAAATGATGGACTTTATGGAACAAATCAAACATTTATTGTGGAACTGGGATTCCTGGGAGTGCATTCTGATTAAGATCATCAAAGGTAAGTGAATATTTATAATGCTATTTCTGACTTATGTTGACTCCAACATGGCGGATATCTCTTTGGGTTATTTGTCGTCTGAGCGCCGTACTCAGATTATTGCATGGTTTGCTTTTTACGCAAAGTTTTTTTGAAATCTGACACAGCGGTTGCATTAAGGAGAAGTATGTCTTTAAATCTGTGAATAACACTTGTATCTTTTATCAATGTTTATTATGAGTATTTCTGTGATTTGATGTGATTCACGGGATGTTTTGGAGGCAAAGCCAAATGTAAACTGAGGTTTTTGGATATTAATATGAACTTGATCGAACAAAACATACATGTATTGTGTAACATGTTGTCCCGGGAGTGTCATCTGATGAAGAATATCAAAGGTTAGTGATTAATGTTATCAATATTTTTGCTTTTTGTGACTCCTCTCTTTGGTTGGAAAATCGCTGTATGTTTTCTGTGACTAGTTGCTGACCTAACATAATGATATGTTCTGCTTTCGTCAAAAAGCTTTTTTGAAATCGGACACTGTGGTTGGATTAACGAGAATTTTATCTTTAAAATGGTGTCTAATACTTGTATGTTTGAGAAAATGTAATTATGAGATATCTGTTGATTGAATTTGGCGCCCTGCAATTTCATTTGCTGTTGGCTAGCGGAACCCCAGTCCTAGACAGGTTAACACCAATCATAGTCAAACTATCGCAAACTCTTTTTTTTTTTTAAGAGCCGTTTGGGAGCCAAAAGAGCTGGCTCTTTTTGGTGAGCTGAGCTGAACGAGCCGGCTCACTGAAAAGAGCCGGAATGCCCATCAATACATTGTTATTTAAGGGCTTGTAAGTTAGCATTTCACTGTAAGGTCTACTCCTGTTGTATTCTGTGCATGTGACAAATAACATTTGATTTGATTAGACCACGCTATATATCAAGAGAGTTTTCACCTATATTTTTCATCTCAATTTTGTCCCGCACATTGAATATAGTGTCCCTGTAATACTAGATTCAGATCATTCAGGCGAGAAAAAACATCACCCAGATAGGCCAGTCGTGTAAGAAATGCGTCATCATGCAAGTGGTCAGACAAGTGAAAATGATGGTCAGTAAAGAAAACTTTAAGCTCGTCTCTCAATTTAAAAATACTTGTCAATACTTGCCACTTGATAACCAGTGCACTTCTGTAAGTTGTAAAAGCATTACATGGTCGCTGCCCATATCATTGCATAGTGCAGAAAATACACAAGAGTTCAGGGGCCTTGCTTTAACAAAGTTGACCATTTTCACTGTAGTGTCCAAAACGTCTTTCAAGCTGTCAGGCATTCCTTTGGCAGCAAGAGCCTCTTGGTGGATGCTGCAGGAGCAACTGCTTGCACGCGCATTACCACTCCACTATGTCTCCTTGTCATGGCTTTTGCGCCATCAGTACAGATACCAACACGAGCAGCAGCTACATTTGGCTACATACTGACCGTTAGTAGAATTCCCACGAGAGAGTATCGGTTAATGTGATTGGATGTTAATTATTTGACTAGGCTAACTGTATTTGACATTGTGTTGTTATTTCGCTGAACACTTAATGTTTTAATTGTATTTTTGGCAGTGAAATGAGGCTACTCAGGTGAGAAAAAATCCACACCCAAATGTTGGAAAATATAAATGGACTGTTTGAAAATGTGAAGATAAATGTATTTATTTATTTATTCCCAGTTTGGGAATACCTGGTCTAGAGCAATTCAGACTGCTGATTGAGGACCTTTTTACAGAAGAATGTGTTTGTTTTCTGTGATTGTGTTTTGTATCTGTTTTTCTTTTCATATTGCATTGATGTGTATATTTTTTGTAATTACAGGGCTCACCTGTTACACACAGAGGAAAGGGGGGAGGGTCTCATGCCTCTGAGATCATCCTCTACTCTACTGGATCTCTACAAACGATGAGGACTAATCCATCAGAAAGATACAACACTTTGAAGTTCACCAGAGGGTCTACTTAGCCTCACACCCACACACACCTAGGAAAATATTCAATCACATCTGGTATTCAGGTTTTCAGGATTACTGCATAGCCAAATGCTCATTTAGAATCAACGTGGACCAACAAGAAACCATACTACATCCATCTCATTGAGAGAACGAGAGCTCAGAATCCAGGTTTCTCATCTCGAGTAGCCAAAAGGCAAACGGCGGAACTTCAGTGATTCTCATGACGGTTCAGGACAAATTTAATTAGATATCATCCCTTTAATCAGCAGAGTTAATTACAAAAGACATGGTTATTGAGCGTGTCCTGGGCCTTGCTGAGTTGAACTGGGATAATGATGTCAGAACAGCACCATTCAATTAGCAGGCTCAGTAAGTGATTCTCCCCTGCTCTGCCTGGGATCCACACTTTACCTTCATAATATAATGCCAGAGTATAAGCTTTTCCTTGACATGTGATGAACTACTTATACAATAGTTGAACATCTCAGGCAAAGTCATGGAGACATAGAGGGTTATTCATGACCAGGCTTTCACTCACAACCTGCTTTTTAACATATGGAAAAAGACAGATAAATACTGATTTAAACTGATAATTAATAGTTGTAGTTTCTCTTTTTAATACATTTTTATAGGGTTTCCTATTAAGCACTACCATGGCAGAATAGTTTTAGAAGTGACCCACATGAAGAGGGACAAAAAGTTATAACCCAAGTCAAGGTCTTAGTATTTCAGTGCGAGAGCTGTGTGAGAAGTGGACATGAACGACCTGTATGTTTCCTCTTTCACTTCCAGACAGATTCATGTGTTTTTCCACTTTGCCTTTTTAGCCTTATGTTTATCCACCCCTGGGCAGAGTTAGATTTCTCCAAAGCTCAACCGTGCCTCCGCCATCTGTGCTTGTGCTTTGACCCTTTTCCATGGATCAGGAAATAAGGGATTTAAGACACAGCAGCGTCTGCCGCAGAATTCCACCCTGACTTTCTCCTGACATGACAGCTCGGTGGCCAAACAGTTGTTGGACTTGGAAAGGATCAGCTGTACATTATACTGTACATGTGGCTGGAATACTAAGAAAGATGTATAGACCTTTACAAACGCATGTGTGCACACACAGACTCACGCACACACACACAGCAGCACTGTTACAACCTGAGTCCTGCAGCTGTTAACACACAGGCTTAATAACAGGTTGTGTGGAGTATTGAGACAGTTAGGCAGAGACAGGAGCCCTGCTGGTAGAGTGGGGACAGAATGATGGTCTGCTGAGTATCCATCTGTCAGCGAGCCCTCACCACTGTCATCCCCCGCTGTCCGGAGACTCTGATAACAGCCCCCCACATAGAGGACTGTTAATGATGTATTGGCCACTTCAACCCAGCCCCATACTCACTCTACCAATCTCCTACCACTATGTGTATCTAGCTCCTGTCAGCTAATCCAAGCTGCTGGGCAGGCCTGCTGGTGCTGTAAGATACCAACCCTCTGATTTCCTCTAAAAGGCTTAAGGTTTAAAGGGACGACAGGGTGGAGGTGATTGTATGAGTAGTATTTAATTTACCCAGCACTTTGGCAGTCAGATAAAGACCAAATAAAATGAATCCCGGCTCTCATTTAGTCGAATCAATGTAAATGGAGAATCAATCCACAACTAATGCAGCACACTCATTCAACGTCATCCATGTCAGTTATTATAGCCACACGTAGACCCCCGACCACACTGGGATTTCTTTCTTAAACCCTAAAAGGATGTGAGGAGAGCTGATTAGCCAACCAGTCAGCAAGGCAGTGATGGTCTGTGTGACATTTACTGCACCTGCTGGAGCAATTTACACTCCTACCTGTATACGGGTTGAAAATGGCAGATTTGGACACAAGCGCCTATATTGGAATGTAGTAGCTGTACAATAGCATTCTAGCATTCTATAAGTGACGTCAGAGGGGTATAATAAGTCAAGAGGTATGAATGCTTTCCAAAGGCACTGTATCTCTAGCTTTTTTTATGCCCAGCTCATGAGGCCCATTGATGATTTGAGGCCTGAGGCAATTGCCTCTTCTGCCTAATGTTAAATCCGCCAGTGGAGTGGTCAGAGGGCTGGAAGCTCCATAGTGGGAGTCAGGGGAGAGCTAAAGCAGAGATGGGCTCTGTCTGTCAGCCAGCCCTGTCTAAAGTGGCCATCACACACGATTGATTGGACCAGGGCCATTAGCCCCCTGGCTCTCTTCAGCTCGCCTCTCCGTCTCTTTCTATCCACCTTTTCCCCTCTCTCTCTTCATCCCATTTGCCTCTCTCTTTCTCTCTCTCTCCCTGGATTTTCCCCCTGGCTCTTTACTTCACTCTCCATCTTTCCCTCTCTCTACCTCTATCCTTGGCTTTCCTTCTCTCCCTCCATCCTTGCCTCCCCCCATGGAGGTTTTTCGTGGCTGGCAGGGGCGAATGGGTCTTAGAGCAGTAGGATCTCTGCTTCATCGGTTTTCATTTCACTCCTACAATCCAATTTTATTTGTCACATGCATCTTAAACTAACAGTGAAATGCTTACTTACGGGCCCTTCCCATCAATGCAGATAGAAAAAAAGATAAATATTAAAAAAGAACACGAGGAACAAATAGAAATATGGTGAGGAGAGGAATCCCAGTGGCCGGCAGTGGGGAGCGAGATGGAACTGATTCAATTCAAATACATGAGTAACAATAACTTGGCTATATACACGGGGTACTAGTACCGAGTTGATGTGCAGGGGTATGAGGTGGTCGTAGTAGATATGTACATAAAGGTAGGAATAAAGTAACTAGGCAACAGCCCTGCCATCCTCCTGCAAGGATACGCTTGTTGCACGGAGCAGTAATGAAAGGTCCTGTTAAGTAGTGATGTTCACATCTGTAGCTGGTTGGAAACGGCCCTCATGGTCACTTTGATTGATTTGATTTTGATTTGATTGACCATCCAACCATGGTGACAAAGTGATGCATCAGGAATAGAGACCATTACCGCCCATCCATATAAGTCAATGTGTCCAGGGAGGAGAAAAACGCCCGGGGGGTAATGATAGTGGGTTGGGATGGTGGGAAGGGCAGGGGATGGGGATGTGGGGGTCATGGTGGGGGATGGAGAGGGCGTAGAGGGAGAGCAGGGGCTGTCGATAGGGGTAGTGGTAGTAGTGTCACGGTAAGAGTAGGGGGTAGGGGGCCGAGGGTAGAGTGGTCAAAGGGTCAGAATGTGAGTGTCCGCCCTACATGTAGATGACAGACCTAATGGTAAGTCAATGACAAAGTGTGTCCTAGCTGACAGAGAGAGTGATAAATGAGAGGCTGTGGGCCTGCTGTGGGCCTGCTGTGGGCCTCTGGCTTGATAAGGTAGCTGAGTGGTGACTGACACCTGGCCTTTCTGTGATCTCCCTCTCTAGAGTGGTGATGACAACCCAGGCCACTTCATGACAGCTTTCAAGATTTGTGCTCTCAGGAACATGTGTGCACACACACACCACACCACGCACGCACGCACGCACGCACGCACGCACGCACGCACGCACGCACGCACGCACGCACACACACACACACACACACACACACACACACACAGGGGTGTGGTGGACACGGCAGAAGCCTACGTTCTTGCTGGATGCCATGTCAGAGAAGCCTGTGTTCCCGGGGAAGACCACCAGCCGCCGGTGAGGGTTCTTCCAGGTGGACCCCGAGGGGTGGTACCTCTGGGGGCTCTTCCAGTACCCCACTCCATTCCCCCTGGTGGGGCAGCAGAAGCTGTCTATCTCCACGTGCCTGTAACGCTTCAGATACAGGGGCTGGTACAGACTGAGGAGAGGTTTTCTGAACCATGAGGAGAGAGGAGAGGACAATCTAGATGATTCTGTGGACTCATTTCCTTGTCTTGTACTCCTATTGAAACACCACATTCCTGTACATGTGCAGCTCTCTGCCATCAGCTTGGCCTTACTTTCATACTGTTCATTACTGTTCTTCAGCTGTCCCCATAGGAGAACCCTTTGGAGAACCCCTTTCGGTTCCATGTAGAACTCTTTCCACAGAAGGTTCTACATGGAACCCAAAATAGTTCTACCTGGAACTAAAAAGAGTTCTCCTACCTTTTTTCTAAGATTGTATCTTAACAACACCAAACAATGCGTACTATGCATGTGCGTATGTACATGCGTATGACTGAAGGAAGCTATGACGCCTCTGGTATTTCACACTATCAATTATGCCTGCGAATACTAAGAGTGTCAAACTTTTCCTTATCTCTCCTCTCTCTCTGTCTCTTTCTCTGTACAGTAGTAAACCTGTCCTCACCTACACACAAATATTAGCAGCGTGCTGGCACTGTGCCAACCAGACAGGGTGACAAGGGATTTACCCTGGCTCCACATGTTAACTTAGCTGGGCCCTCCATCAGCAGGCTGGAGGAGAGGAGGGGGTAGGGCACAGTTTGGCCCTGGAGTTTTTCCTGACCACATTGCCTGACCAGGAAAGCCTCCTGGCTCTAAGCATATTAAAGGGAGGAAGGAGAGGAAGCTATGGGGTGGTGGGCAGGCCTTATTTAGTGAGGGGAGAAAGGAGAAGACATTGTGAGGTAGGGGGGAGGAGCGATACAGGAGGTGGGTGCTATCCCTTGTCTGGAGGCCATAACAAGCGTACGTGTGATGTGTCCAGCAGACCGGATCTGACTCTGGCTGAGGCTCTCTGGTTTCGGCTGGTAGTGCTTTATTGAAGGCTGTGATGTGATGCTCAGTGGGCGCGCTGAGAGACAGGGGGTAACTCTAGCGGAACACTCCAGGATAGGATGGCACACCAGCCACCCGCGTACCCCCCACATACCCCCCTGTACCCTTAGGCCCACACCTAATCACGCCCCCTCTCCCTACTCCCTTCACTTGATCTCTCTCTATTTCTCTCTCTATATCTCCCTCTCCTCTGGCTGCTCTGTGTGAGAGAGACATCCTGCTTGTCTTCTTGTGTGTGTGGAAAAGATGCATATGAACCTGTTTCATGAGCCCTCGGTGCCTGAGGAGCAGCAGTAACCAAACAGCAATCAGAAGCCAGTCTGAAAACAGCACAGAACGCGTTACCTTTCCCTCTCAGACACCCAGAGAGAAATGACAGACAGCGAGTCTCAGTGATATTGGATGAAGGGTTGTTTGGTACATATATACTCAGATAGTGGAACAACTCTATTTATTGACAGGGCCCTCTCTTTCGCTACTTAGGCAAAAATAAATGAATTATATTATATTTGTTCTCCTTACTAAAGAATACCTCTGTTATTCTGCTATTCTGAGTATGTTTCTATTCCATGCTGTTTTTGTTTTATCTTCAACACTGACAGATAATCCAGAGGCTAGTGAACACAGTCTGTTGTCGGGGCACAGGGTGGATGATGAACTGCTGACACTATTCAAACTACTGGTACTGAAAATACCTGAAAAACACCCCTAGTCTTAATGAAGTATACAACAACCACATTGGATTCCATCAGAGAAGTGTGAACCACAATGGGAAAATACAACCATAGAAAAAAATCCCTAATCTATTTCTATGTAAACAACTTACCACCTGCTCATGAAACATTTAACACGGCCAGTTCGCTAACAAACACGGCAGCCGTCAGAGTCACTGTCGTGTTGTGACATGATATCACTGAATGAGTATGTCCTTTTGTGACTTCATGTATTCAATTATAGTTACACTCATTACAGAGCCAACTGAGAGAGAACATGGCTGTGATTTGAACACATCATCCTCTGAGGAAGATATTTTTCTGATATGTCATAACAATAATCCACAATACAACCATCCACATCATGAAACACACTGTACTGTAGCCTACCTCAGGATGTAGTTGGCCACATATCACAATCAGCGGGACTCATTGGCTGTACATCTACAGTATTTGGGGCCTGTTTTGTTTCAGTTACCTGAGCTGTGTTCTGTATGGTTCAAAAAGTATACAATACTCTTGGAATAATGTATATTTCCATGTATATTTCCATGGTTTTCAATTAAGATGTCAAAAGGTGTACTGAGTCTGAATTCTGAGCGGAACAGAAAACATAAGCTTGTCATACAGTACTTTTTTGCCTCATTAAATCTGCAGACGTGCCCTACTTTCTCTTCTCAGTTTTATTGGACTTCCATGCTAGTGAGCATATTTGGAGGAGGAGGTAGGGGAGAAGGAGAGGGAGGAGTGTTGGGAGGAGGAGTAGGGGAAGGAGGAAAGGAGGAAGAGGAGGGGAGGAGGAGGGTGTTTCATTAAACATCGACACAAACCTCTCTTCCACCGATACAGTACAATACTGTACCTGTTAGTAGGGGAGTGTATCTGTGTGTGATTGTGTGTGTAAGTTTGTTCTTGATTGTGTGTGCATGAATAGGATCCTCTGTGTGTATTTTCCCTCAGCTCACTTCTCTCCTTCCTGTTGTGGCTGAAGTGACCGCTGTTCGTACCGTTATCTTCACACACACCTGCCTCTCCCACCCCCCTTGTAGCGGAATCCTCCCCCTTAGCCAGCAGCATACCACCCTGCATACCACTGCTGGCTTGCTTCTGAAGCTAAGCAGGGTTGGTCCTGGTCAGTCCCTGGATGGGAGACCAGGTGCTGCTGGAAGTGGTGTTGGAGGGCCAGTAGGAGGCACTCTTTCCTCTGGTCTAAACAAAGATCCCAATGCCCCAGGGCAGTGATTGGGGACACTGCTCTGTGTAGGGTGCCGTCTTTCGGATGGGACGTTAAACGGGTGTCCTGACTCTCTGAGGTCATTAAAGATCCCATGGCACTTATCGTAAGAGTAGGGGTGTTAACCCCGGTGTCCTGGCTAAATTCCCAATCTGGCCCTCTACCATCACGGTCACCTAATAATCCCCAGTTTACAATTGGCTCATTCATCCCCCTCCTCTCCCCTGTAACTATTCCCCAGGTCGTTGCTGCAAATGAGAACGTGTTCTCAGTCAACTTACCTGGTAAAATAACGGTAAAATAAAAAATAAAATAAAATAAAAAAGTGTGAAATTGAGCAGTACGGAATTCCTTCCCTGCCAAACCCCTCTGCCTCTCTCTCGCTCAGAACTGAGTCTGTGGAACATACCCAACTGCTCAGAGATGTCTCTGCATCGGGAAGCAAGGGCACATCATGCCAACCAACGAACCACCTCAGGTGGCAGTGAAAAGCTGACAAACACTCATGCATGTATGTACGCACCTGAAAGGGTCACAAATCAAAGCCTTCATACTCTCTTGAACGCCAACAGGGGTCCTCAGGCACCTTGAAACCCACAAGTCTAGCTCTCATGCTCTGTGCTTGTGAACAGTCAGGCTATGGCCACGGTTTCAAACACAAGCTTTTCCCAGATCGGCAGCAACCTACAGAGCTGCAGGCGTTTTCTCACCGTTTGAACAGAAAAACAACCCATCAGCCGACTGAATAGAACACAGCCAACATACTGCAAATGATTCAGCACTGATACAGACAGAGATGAGAGCCTTTCTAGGGAGTTTTTCCTAGCCACCGTGCTTCTACACCTGCATTGCTTGCTGTTTGGGGTTTTAGGCTGGGTTTCTGTACAGCACTTTGAGATATTAGCTGATGTACGAAGGGCTATATAAAATAAACTTGATTTGATTTGATTTGATTTGATGACCACAAGTGACTCAACAGAAACAAGGCAGACCAGGTGTGATTAAACCACCAAAGATGTCTGGAGATGAAGGGACAATGTACTGTACATCCTCATACTTTTCATGATACCGTCCCCAATGGTGCCTAGACTCCAATCTGACAGTGGGCATACCTACATTTTGAATAAACAAAAACACAATTTAGCCAACAATCAGAGACGTCATAATTATGACAATGACCAGGATATTCATATGCACTTGAGAACATTCATAAAGTTATATTTTAATGGCAGTCATGCTCCAACAACACCCCTATTGGTCAGGATACTCCTGGGACCATTTTCCCGGACCCATGTGAGGCTCTTACTCCTGGAATAAAAACACTTTCAATGGAGATTCTTTCTTGAGAATGATTTTAAATCTAGGACTATAGGCTTAATCTGGGTCTGGGAAACCAGCCCCTAAGACTTACTGTAACACTGCATTAATGAGCCCCATGTCCCTTATCCCCTCAGCACCACCCCATAGCTGTCATCCCATTGGTATTATTACGTAACTAAAGGCTTCTGACTGTCAGAGGAGGTCCATTCAGCCTCACATCCACTGCATGGGTACACACTACAGCCAGAAAGCTGAGTCCAAGCTTATTGGCCAGTCAGACAGCTGAGTCAAAGCTTATTTTCCAGACAAACAGCTGACTCAATGCCTATTGGCCAGGCAGCCAGCGGGCATGGAAGCCCTTCACACAGCAAGCGCTTCCACCCAAACCACACATCCCCAGTCAAACCAGTCTGGGGGCAGTAGGCTGGGGCTGAGAGTGCCGAGGGCAGGGCAGGGGAGGGATGACATGACAGTGCTGTCTGAAGGGATTTGATGCTCTTTAATGTACAGTGGAATTTAAGTCAGCCAGACACACACTGTAAACCCCCAGTAATGTCTAATACAAGGCTATTATTCAGCCACTGTCTGTCACCCAGAAATGATGGCATTCCTACATACTTTGCAGCCATGACATTTTAACAGTAGCTTCCCTTATGAAATGTGGGACAAGTTGTCTGTTATATCGGCTAAGCTTTGAGAGGTTAAATAGCTTTTAACAGTGAAGGAAATAGAAAACAAAAAGCAGAAGCTAGTAGAGTAAGTTTTCTTACTAGTGGAGTAAGACTTTCTGTTGTAGATGCTGGATTCCGCTGGATTGCCTTGTTCTCTGGGAATGCTCAGTGAGACAAAGCCAGCAGTAGAAATCCCCAAACAGACAGAGGTTTACAGACAGTTTAATATGCCCTCCCTGCTCCTGACAGTCTGCTGGTTTACCAAAATCCCCTAATCCCAAATGCCGCTTTTATTTTTTTAATTTTTATTTATTTAACCTTTATTTATTTTTGAATTTTTTATTTTATTTAACTAGGCAAGTCAGTTAAGAACAAATTATTATTTACAATGACGGCCTACCCCGGCCTAACCTGGACGACACTGGACCAATTGTGCGCCGCCCTATGGAACTCCCAATCACTGCCGGATGTGATACAGCTTTATAAACACTTGTTTCAAGAAAAAATGATGACAGACTACTGGAATTATGGATTTCATCACTTTACTTGACAAAAATGTCAAAGTGGTAAGCTCTAGATAGGTAACATAAGATCTAGATAGTAAAATAAGCTCTAGATAGGTAACATAAGCTCTAGATAGTAATATAAGCTCTAGATAGTAAAATAAGCTCTAGATAGTAAAATAAGCTCGAGATAGTAAGATAAGCTCCAGATAGTAACATAAGCTCTAGATAGTAAAATAAGCTCGAGATAGTAAGATAAGCTCCAGATAGTAACATAAGCTCTAGATAGTAAAATAAGCTCTAGATCGTAATATAAGCTCTAGATAGTAAAATAAGCTCTAGATAGTAAAATAAGCTCGAGATAGTAAGATAAGCTCCAGATAGTAACATAAGCTCTAGATAGTAAAATAAGCTCGAGATAGTAAGATAAGCTCCAGATAGTAACATAAGATCTAGATAGTAAAATAAGCTCAAGATAGTAAAATAAGCTCTAGATAGGTAACATAAGCTCTAGATAGTAAGATAAGCTCTAGTGTTACGCTGACCGGACCAAGGTGCAGCATGGTAGGCGTACATTCTCTCTTTATTTGAAAACGTAACACCAGGAAAAAACAATGAACACAAACCGAACGTAAAGTTAGTTGTGCATAAAGCAACAAACAAAGACAAGATCCCACAAAACCCAAAAGGAAACTGACAATTTATATCTGATTCCCAATCAGAGACAACGAAAGACAGCTGCCTCCGATTGGGAATCAAACACACCAACATAGAAATAGAAAACCTAGAATGCCCACCCTAATCACACCCTGACCTAACCAAATAGAGAAATAAAAAGTCTCTCTAAGGTCAGGGCGTGACATCTAGATAGTAACATAATCTTTAGAGAGTAAGATAAGCTCTAGATAGTAACATAAGCTCTAGATAGCAAGATAAGCTCTAGATATGAACATAAACCCTAGATAGTAAGATAAGCTCTAGATAGTAACATAAACCCCTGATAGTAAAATAAGCTCTAGATAGTAACATAAACCCTAGATAGTAAGATAAGCTCTAGATAGTAACATAAGCTCTAGATAGCAAGATAAACTCTAGATAGCAAGATAAACTCTAGATAGTAACATAAGCTCTAGATAGTAACATAAGCTCTAGATAGTAACATAAACCCTAGATAGTAAGATAAGCTCTAGATAGTAAGATAAGCTCTAGATAGTAACATAAGCTCTAGATAGCAAGATAAACTCTAGATAGCAAGATAAACTCTAGATAGTAACATAAGCTCTAGATAGTAACATAAGCATGCACATCCTCTAAAAGCCATTGATTCTCACAGAACCATGACCATAATCACTTCACAACCACTCTCACTGTTCTAACAGTCTGGGTATATGAGGCGAGAAGAGGGACATGTTGGGGAGTGACCATGGTATCAGGGTCAGGGTGTTAGTATTGTGTAGAAGGTTAGGAGACATTCTACAAACATTCTGGAACCACTGGGCTAATATTCCAAGACCCAAGCCCCACTGCGTTTTACTCTCCATCCCTTAAGGACAACCAGGGCCAACCACCACCACCACACCAGCCCACAACAGCGTAAACATGACCTCCTGCTGTGCACCCTGGGAACCTGCAGGCAGGCCTCTCTAGGGGGCTAATTGGTCAGAATATATCACAGTCAGTTTTCAATGAGAGAAGATTCATTATCGCAATGTAGGAATTCAGACTTTTCAATAGCTAATGTAAATCACCTCTAGAGATTTGAAGAGTGAAGCAGAAACATATTGCCCAAATCAAAAGCTGTTCCAGGAACTGATAGACTTATGAGGAAAGCAGTCCATCAAAGGGGACTCACCGGTAAGTGAGTTTATTCACAAAGCTACCGAGTAACAGAGAACAGAGAAGTTTCCTATGAAAAACACAAATGGACACGCAGATGCACACGCTCTCTCGTCCCTACCTCTTTAGGGGTGGACTGGGAGCCTGCCACGTTATCATACTGTCAACTCAAATCGAATCAAATAAAATTGCATTTGTCACATGCGCCGAATACAACCTTACCGTGAAATGCTTACTTTCCTTAACCAACAGTGCAGTTTAAAGAAAATAGAGTTAAGAAAATATTTACGAAATAAAATTAAAATTAAAAATTAAAAAAAAAGTCAAAAAAGTCAAAAAGTAACACAACAAAATAACAATAATGAGGCTATATACAGGAGGTACCGATACCGAGTCAATGTGCAGGGGTACAGGTTAGTTGAGGTAATTTGTACATGTAGGTAGGGGTAAAGTGACTATGCATAGATAATAAACAGTGAGTAGCAGCTGTGTAAAAAAGGGGAGGGGGGTGTCAATGCAAATAGTCTGGGGGGCCATTTGATTAATTGTTCAGCAGTCTTATGGCTTGGGGGTAGAAGCTGTTAAGGAGCCTTTTGGACCTATACTTGGCACTCCGGTACTGCTTACTGTGCAGTAGCAGAGAGAACAGTATGACTTTGGAGACTGAAGTCTTTGACAATTCTTTGGGACCTTCCTCTGACACCGCCTAGTATATAGGTCCTGGATGGCAGGAAGCTTGGCCCCAGTGCTGTACTGGGCTGTACACATTACCCTCTGTAGAGCCTTATGGTCGGATGCCGAGCATTTGCCATACCAGGCAGTGATGCAGCCGGTCAGGATGCTCTCGATGGTGCAGCTATCAAACTTTTTGAGGATCTGGGGAACCATGTCAAATGTTGCCAAACCCATCACAGACACTAAGGTAAGAGTGACTCCAAGAAAAACAGAGGGCCAAATCATAACCTAAGCACATCTTTTATTTACGAGGAATCCATCTCAGCTGTCTCACATCCTCATAGCAGTTGGACGAGAGAGGAGAGGAGATGAGGGACACATGGCTGAATGTGTTGTTACTGGAAAGCTCACTGTGCATGGTGCGGGTGTATGCTTTGGGACACTGGGCGTGTGTGCGTCAATGGGATATTGCTTTAGAGCCATTCAGGCATCTCTCAGCCATTGGCTGGCTAAGCTCCACACACTGACGTCACCTCTTGGAAAGACTGTGATCTTTGGGCCTGATCAGCAGTTCCATTGCAGGCAACCAATGAGTGAGCTCGTAGGGATTTGACCAGGGGTGGTGATGTCATACAGTAGGGAATGCAAACAAGTGGAGAGAGGGAGGCGGGGTGGGGTGGGGGTGGGGGGGGGGGGTAGCTGTCAAACTTTCACATTGTTTAAAGAAATTGTCTGTTGTAAGGCAATGTAAACATCCAGCCAGCTGTGACTGTGTTGATTTTTCACTGAACAAGTGTGTGAATATGTGTGTTGGTGTGAACATTTAACACGTCCACTATCTTATCCATTCTATATCCATTGTATTCAAGTCCTGTTTTGTGATAGACAATGTGTAACGCTTTACCCTTTCAGTTCACTTTATTTCAACAGTGCCTACACAATACCATAGAGACTTTTGCATGAGACAAGACAACATCACAGTTTTACCCAAGTTTTAAGCAATCACACTCAAAAATACCAAGAATTTCAGAAGAGGAGCAACTAAAATGCTTACTCTTGTTAATTTCACAAGAAGGGCAACTCAAGTGTTTGGTATTTTCTTCTTCTCCTTCTGTTTTTAGCTTTGCAGAATGTGTCACTTCCTGTCTCTGTGACTCACCCTCTCAGCACTCATGACAGGCAGCAGATTGTCTCTGTGTCATGGGCTGCGGGCGGGTGACTACTCTATGTGAAACACCTCTAATGTCAGAGGTTGAGTGACTGATGGAGGTTGTAGGAGAGTTATGATAAAGATAAGATGGTTTTCCAATGTTGTTCATACCCGGATAGTACCAGAGCCTGTCATTCTGTACTTCACACACTCAGTGTCTCGTATTTCACTGTTTATATTATGCCCCATTTACTTCTCATCCAGCCCTTGACTTTCTCTCTGCAGGGAAATGGGTGAAATGCAGACAAAACAGGTTTAAGATGGTGTGAAAGACGCCTCTACAAATGCCGTGGTAATGAACTGACACCGCAGATACACACAGACACATGGAGGAGGACAAACAGAGAGAGGTTTAGGGAAATACCTACAGTACCTGAGGGGGAAACCCCTACTTCAGAAGACATATGACATGAAATGCACATTACCTATACAGCAGATATGACAAACTCCTCTCAGGAGAAATTGTCCTGAGCTTTCTCTGGAAGTAGGGTACCAAGGCATGTGCTCTGTTTGTGAATGATATTCTCTCACAGAAAGAAAATACTCCACGGCCATTTAGAAGAATATTTAGATACCGTTACATTTAAATGAATCACTAACTGTGCATGCCCCCGCCCACATACAGTACAGTTAGACCTTTCACAAAATGGAATATTCAAATTACACCCTTCTCTGTTGAGAAAAACCCCAGGGAGAGGCCAGCATGTGACCAGGTCTAGTAAAAACCCCTGAGGTCATTGTCCTCACAGGAGTTCCCTCTGCACCACAAATGACACCGTTTAAAAAACCCACAGAACGGATAAGAGAGAGCAAGAGAGAGAGAGGAAGCTAGCTAACCAAAAGCAAAAGCAGAAGTGTATCTAGTCATGGGGATATTCCCATTTGCCAATGAAAAGGGATAACAGATATTTCCTATAATCAAAAAATGTCACACAAAAGCCCCCAGTCATGACTACACATTCCCATAAAAGTGTAAACATTTAAACTCATTGAACTTTTGAGGCTTATCAAATCTGGACTGTGTGGGCTTTATTATCTTCATTTATCACGTCATGCCGCACAAGTCACATTTGTATAATCGTTCTCCACCTAACTCTGTAATTCAAAGAGACGCTATGTTTCTCTCTCTCAAGGTTTAACAGCTTATGAGTTAGTGGTACAAAATAAATTTGTTAATTTTAAGCAATTTTTACAATAAGACTCAGTGACCTTGCAATCATCTCTCCACGACTAATTACACAAAGCAGTCATGTCTATATAGGCACTGTTTAAGCCTGATTGTCACGGCCGTTTAAAGGAGTGGACCAAGGCGCAGAGTTTTGAGCGTACATACTTGTTTATTTAACGATGTCGCCAACAAAACAACCGACACGTGCCGCCAACGTAGTGCTCACAGGCAACTAAACATGGACAACTACCCACAAAACCAACATGGAAAATGGCAACCTAAATAGGCTCCCCAATCATAGACAATGATAAACAGCTGTCTCTGATTGGGAACCCATTCAGGCCACCATAAACCTACATACCCCTAGGCAATACAAAATCCCCATAGATAACCAAAAACCCTAGACCAGGCAAAAAACCTAGACAATACAAAAACTAAAAAACCACCCTTGTCACACCCTGACCTAACCAAATAATAAAGAAAGCAAATATAACTAAAGTCATGGCGTGACACTGATTTAACTGCCATGTAAACCATCACAAGGTTAGAGAAAGGCTCCTTCATGGATTCATTCAATAGCCCCACACAGACCCGGGAGAATAGGACTCTACATGTCATGGGAAAAATGCTTGCCAGAGTAGGCACCACCTGGCAACAGAAATATTAAAAAAGACCGTTCACTTTTTATTTGGGCTTATAAAGACGCAGGCTTCCTGTTTTTCAAGAAACTCAGAGATACGTACTGTAAGCCAAGGAGGGCTGTTTTTTTGTCTCAGTGTGTTAAAAACGCATTCAATCATTAGGATGAGCGGAATGACAGTAAAGCCATCTGTTTTTATAACCTGTGTTTAAAACCTCTCTAGGGTATGTGGGACGGTAGCGTCTCACCTCGTCAACAGCCAGTGAAACTGCAGAGCGCCAAATTCAAAACAACAGAAATCCCATAATTAAAATTCCTCAAACATACAAGTATTTCACACCATTTTAAAGATACACTTGTTGTAAATCCAGCCCGAGTGTCCGATTTCAAAAAGGCTTTAGGACGAAAGCACACCAAACGATTATGTTAGGTCAGAGCCAAGTCACAGAAAAACACAGCCATTTTTCCAGCCAAAGAGAGGAGTCACAAAAAGCAGAAAAAGAGATAAAATTAATCACTAACCTTTGATGAGCTTCATCAGATGACACTCATAGGACTTCACGTTACACAATACATGTATGTTTTGTTCGGTAAAGTTCATATTTATATCCAAAAATCTGAGTTTACATTGGCACGTTATGTTCAGTAGTTCCAAAACATCCGGTGATTTTGCAGAGAGCCACATCAATTTACAGAAATACTCATAATAAACATTGCTAAAAGATACAACTGTTAAGCATGGAATTTTAGATCCACTTCTCCTTGATGCAACCGCTGTGTCAGATTTCAAAAAAACTTTACGGAAAAAGCACACCATGCAATAATCTGAGTACGGCGCTCAGACGACAAATCAAGCCAAACAGATATCCGCCATGTTGGAGTCAACAGAAGCCAGAAATAGCATTATAAATATTCACTTACCTTTGATGATCTTCATCAGAATGCACTCCCAGGAATCCCAGTTCCACAATAAATGTTTGATTTGTTCGATGAAGTCCATCATTTATGTCCAAATAACTCCTTTTTGTTAGCGTGTTTAGCCCAGTAATCAAAATTCATGACGTGCGATCACTAGGTGCAGAAAAAAAGTCAAAAAGTTAAGTTACAGTCCGTAGAAACATGTCAAACGATGTATAGAACCAATCTTTAGGATGTTTTTAACATAAATCGTCAATAATGTTCCAACCGGAGAATTCCTTTGTCTTCAGAAAAGCAATGGAACGCAAGCTAACTCTCTCACGTGAACGCGCCTGGTCAGCTCGTGGCTCTCTGGCAGACCTCTGACTCATTCCCCTCTCATTCGCCCCCACTTCACAGTAGAAGCCTCAAACAAGGTTCTAAAGACTGTTGACATCTAGTGGAAGCCTTAGGAAGTGCAATATGACCCCATTTCCACTGTATCTTGGATAAGCAAAGAGTTGAAAAACTACAAACCTCAGATTTCCCACTTCCTGGTTGGATTTTTTCTCAGGATTTTGCCTGCCATATGAGTTCTGTTATACTCACAGACATCATTCAAACAGTTTTAGAAACTTCAGAGTGTTTTCTATCCAAATATACTAATAATATGCATATCCTAGCATCTGGGCCTGAGTAGCAAGCAGTTTACTCTGGGTACGCTTTTCATCCGGACGTGAAAATACTGCCCCCTACCCAAGAGAGGTTAAGCAGCAGAACTGCACTCTTGTCTTTTTTATGGAGTCCCCTCCACAATTACCAAATGTGGTGAAGTGCCATCTGGCTTCCAACTGATCATCCACTGAGGATGGATCCACAACAATCAAAAGCTCTATGGTCAAATTTAAGCTCTATGAACACATCCGAACATATACAATCATCTTCAGGAATCACTAACATGGACATCAGTTACGGCCAGCCTGTACAAACAATTTGCTGGCCAGAGGAGATGTGCCTGGCTCCTTGTTGAGCCTTTCCCTGTCCGCTTTACTGTAGGGGATTTCCATGTAAAAGGATCACAAGCATGTGAAGCTCATTGGAACATGTCAAAGCTAAGTCTATATTGTTGAGAAATTAAAGTTGCACTATGCAGAAATCGCTTCGCCATTTCCTGTTTGCAAAAACTCTAATAGTTGGCCTAATTTCAGTTTATGTGACAAAATAAGCTAGTATTGTGGAGAGAATCATTGTACTATATAAATCACTTTGGAAAATATTTTCCATATCCCCAAAAACATAATATATATATACAATACATATACATACACACATAAATACATACATATACACATACATACATATACAGTTGAAGTCGGAATATTACATACACTTAGGTTGGAGTCATTAAAACTTGTTTTTCAACCACTCCACAAATTTCTGGTTTAACAAACTATAGTTTTGGCAAGTCGGTTAGGACATCTACTTTGTGCATGACAAGTAATTTTTTCAACAATTGTTTACAGACAGATCATTTCACTTATAATTCACTGTATCACAATTCCAGTGGGTCAGAAGTTTACATATACTAAGTTGACTGTGCTTTTAAACAGTCATGGCTTTAGAAGCTTCTGACAACATTTGAGACAATTGGAGGTGTACCTGTGGATGTATTTCAAGGCCTACCTTCAAACTCGGTGCCTCTTTGCTTGACATCATGGGAAAATCAAAAGAAATCAGCCAAGACCTCAGAAAAAAATTGTAGACCTACGCAGGTCTGGTTCATCCTTGGGAGCAATTTCCAAACGCCTGAAGGTACCACGTTCATCTGTACAAACAATAGTACGCAAGTATAAACACCATGGGACCACGCAGCCGTCACACCGCTCAGGAAGGAGACGCGTTCTGTCTCCTAGAGATGAACGTACTTTGGTGCGAAAAGTGCAAATCAATCCCAGAACAACAGCAAAGGACCTTGTGAAGATGCTGGAGGAAACAGGTACAAAAGTATCTATATCCACAGTAAAACGAGTCCTAAATCGACATAACCTGAAAGGCCACTCAGCAAGGAAGAAGCCACTGCTCCAAAACCGCCATAAAAAAGCCAGATTATGGTTTGCACATGGGGACAAAGATCGTACTTTTTGGAGAAATGTCCTCTGGTCTGATGAAACAAAAAAATAACTGTTTGGCCATAATGACCATCGTTATGATGTGAGGAAAAAGGGGGAGGCTTGCAAGCCGAAGAACACCATCCCAACCGTGAAGCACGGGTGGTGGCAGCATCATGTTGTGGTGGTGCTTTGCTGCAGGAGGGACTGGTGCACTTCACAAAATAGATGGCTTCATGAGGATGGAAAATTACGTGAATATATTCAAGCAACATCTCAAGACATCAGTCAGGAAGTTAAAGCTTGGTCGCAAATGGGTCTTCCAAATGGACAATGACCCCAAGCATACTTCCAAAGTTGTGGCAAAATGGCTTAAGGACAACAAAGTCAAGGTATTGGAGTGGCCGTCACAAAACCCTGACCTCAATCCCATAGAAAATTTGTGGGCAGAACTGATAAAGCGGTTGCTTGCAAGGAGACCTACAAACCTGGCTCAGTTACACCAGCTCTGTCAGGAGGAATGGGCCAAAATTCACAAAACTTATTGTGGGAAGGTTGTGGAAGCCTACCCGAAACGTTTGACCAAAGTTAAACAATTTAAAGGCGATGCTACAAAATACTAATTAAGTATACGTAACCTTCTGACCCACTGGGAATGTGATGAAAGAAATAAAAGCTGAAATAAATAATTCTCTCTACTATTATTCTGACATTTCACATTCTTAAAATAAAGTGGTGATCCTAACTGTAACAGTCCTGACCTGTTTTATGTTGTTTTTTATGTGTTTATGGTCAGGGCATGTGTTTTGGGTGGGCAGTCTATGTTATCTGTTTCTATGTTGGTTTTGGGTTACCTGGTATGGCTCTTGATTAGAGGCAGGTGGTTTGCGTTTTCCTCTAATCAAGAGTCATATTTAGGTAGGGCATTCTCACTGTTTGTTTGTGGGTGATTGTCTCCTGTGATGTCTTCGTTGTGTTCGATGTTATTCACTATCGGGGCTGTTTGGCTGTTCGTACGTTTCGATGTAACGTTCCTGTTCGTGAGTTTACGTTTGTCGATGTAAGTTTATGTTCAGGTTCCGTTCGTTACGTTTTTGTTATTTTGTGTAAGTTTTGAAAGTGTTTTGTTTTGTTTAGTGGCCGTCGTATTTGTAATAAAGATGGCTTATTTCCCTGACTCCGCATTTTGGTCTGAAGATCCTTCTCTCCTCACCTCTTCCGAGGATGAGGAAAGCGACAGCCGTTACAGAATCACCCACCAACAAAATGTGACCAAGCGGTATGGGAATGCTCGACGGAGCAACAAGGATTTCTGGACTTGGGAGGAGATCCTGTCTGGTAGAGGACCCTGGGCGCAAACTGGAGAATATCGCTGCTCTCGTGAGAAGAGTGAGGCAGCCACAGCCCAGGAGCGGTGGTTTAAGGAGGCAGCTAGGAGACGTGGATGGAAGCCGGAGATTCAAGCTCGAAACCGGAATTATGAGGGGACACGTCTTGCACGGAAGCCCGAAAAGCCCGTGAGTAACTCCCAAAAATTTCTTGGGGGGGGGCTAAAGGGTAGTGGGCCAAGGGCAGGTAGGAGACCTGCGCCCACTTCCCAGGCTAACCGTGGAGAGCGGGAGTACGGGCAGACACCGTGTTACGCAGTAGAGCGCACGGTGTCTCCTGTACGTGTGCATAGCCCAGTGCGGGTTATTCCACCTCCCCGCACTGGTAGGGCTAGATTGGGCATTGAGCCAGGTGTCATGAGGCCGGCTCAACGCGTCTGGTCTCCAGTGCGTCTCCTCGGGCCGGCATACATGGCACCTGCCTTACGCATGGTTTCCCCGGTTCGCCTACACAGCCCGGTGCGGGTTATTCCACCTCCTCGTACTGGGCGGGCGACCGGGAGCATTCAACCAGGTAAGGTTGGGCAGGCTCAATGCTCAAGAGAGCCAGTACGCCTGCACGGTCCGGTATTTCCGGCGCCACCTCCCCGCCCCAGCCTAGTACCTACAGTGCCTACATTACGCACTAGGCTACCAGTGCATTTCCAGAGCCCTGTTCCTCCTCCACGCACTCTCCCTATAGTGCGTGTATCCAGTTCAGTGCCTCCAGTTCCGGCCCCACGCACTAAGCCACCTGCGCGTCTCCTAAGTCCTGTACACACTGTCACTTCTCCCCGTACTAGTCCTGAGGTGCGTGCCCTCAGCCAGGTGCCACCAGTGCCGGTACCACGCACCAGGTATAGAGTACGCTTTGAGAGTTCAGTGTGCCCTGTCCCTGCTCCACGCACTAGTAGGAAGGTGCTTATCATTAGCCCGGTGCCTCCAGTTCCGGCACCACGCACCAGGTCTACAGTGCGCCGTATCCGGCCAGAGCCATCCGTCTCCCCAGCGCCATCTGAGCCATCCGTCTCCCCAGCGCCATCTGAGCCATCCGTCTCCCCAGCGCCATCTGAGCCATCCGTCTCCCCAGCGCCATCTGAGCCATCCGTCTGCCAGGAGCCTGCAAAGCCGCCCGTCTGCCATGAGCCTGCAAAGCCGCCCGTCTGCCATGAGCCTACAGAGCCATCCGCCAGACAGGAGCCGCTAGAGCCGTCAGCCAGACAGGAGCCGCTAGAGCCGCCCGCCAGACAGGATCTGCCAGAGCCGCCAACCAGACAGGATCTGCCAGAGCCGCCAACCAGACAGGATCTGCCAGAGCCGCCAATCAGACAGGATCTGCCAGAGCCGCTAGCGAGCCATGAGCAGCCAGAGCCGTCAGAGAGCCATGAGCAGCCAGAGCCGTCAGTGAGCCATGAGCAGCCAGAGCCGTCAGTGAGCCATGAGCAGCCAGAGCCGTTAGAGAGCCATGAGCAGCCAGAGCCGTCAGAGCGCCATGAGCGTCGAGAGCCGTCAGCCTGCCATGAGCGTCGAGAGCCGTCAGCCTGCCATGAGCGTCGAGAGCCGTCAGCCTGCCATGAGCGTCGAGAGCCGTCAGCCTGCCATGAGCGTAGAGAGCCGTCAGTCTGCCATGAGCGTCGAGAGCCGTCAGCCTGCATGGACCTGCCAGAGCCGTCCAAACAGGACCTGCCAGAGTCCTTCAGCCGGGATCTGCCCCTTGTCCCGGTGTTGCCCCTTGTCCCGGTGCTGCCCCTTGTCCCGGTGCTGCCCCTTGTCCCGGTGCTGCCCCTTGTCCCGGTGCTGCCCCTTGTCCCGGTGCTGCCCCTTATTCCGGTGCTGGTCCTTATCCTGGTGCTGCCCCTTGTTCTGGTGCTGCCCCTTGTCCCGGTGCTACCCCTTGTCCCGGTGCTGCCCCTTGTCCCGGTGCTAGCTGTTTATTTAGGGGATGGTAGTGTTAGGGTGGTCAGTAGAAGGGGTAGACAGAAGAGGGGAGTGACTATGGTGGTATGGGGACAGCGTCCTGAGCCGGAACCACCACCGTGGTCAACTGCCCACCCGGACCCTCCCCTGGACTTTGTGCTTGTGCGCCCGGCGTGCGCATCTTGAGGGGGGGGTACTGTAACAGTCCTGACCTGTTTTATGTTGTTTTTTATGTGTTTATGGTCAGGGCATGTGTTTTGGGTGGGCAGTCTATGTTATCTGTTTCTATGTTGGTTTTGGGTTACCTGGTATGGCTCTTGATTAGAGGCAGGTGGTTTGCGTTTTCCTCTAATCAAGAGTCATATTTAGGTAGGGCATTCTCACTGTTTGTTTGTGGGTGATTGTCTCCTGTGATGTCTTCGTTGTGTTCGATGTTATTCACTATCGGGGCTGTTTGGCTGTTCGTACGTTTCGATGTAACGTTCCTGTTCGTGAGTTTACGTTTGTCGATGTAAGTTTATGTTCAGGTTCCGTTCGTTACGTTTTTGTTATTTTGTGTAAGTTTTGAAAGTGTTTTGTTTTGTTTAGTGGCCGTCGTATTTGTAATAAAGATGGCTTATTTCCCTGACTCCGCATTTTGGTCTGAAGATCCTTCTCTCCTCACCTCTTCCGAGGATGAGGAAAGCGACAGCCGTTACACTAACTGACCTAAGACAGGGAATTTTTACTAGGATTAAATGTCAAGAATTGTGAAAAACTGAGTTAAATGTATTTGGCTAAGGTGTATGTAAACTTCCGACTTCAACTGTATCAATCAATCAAATGTATTTATAAAGCCCTTCTTACATCAGCTGATGTCACAAAGTGCTGTACAGAAACCCAGCCTAAAACCCCAAACAGCAAGCAATGCAGGTGTAGAAGCACGGTGGCTAGGAAAACCTCCCTAGAAAGGCAGGAACCTAGGAAGAAACCTAGAGAGGAACCAGGCTATGAGGGGTGGCCATTCCTCTTCTGGCTGTGCCGGGTGGAGATTATAACAGAACATGGCCAAGATGTTCAAATGTTCATAGATGACCAGCAGGGTCAAATAATAATTATCATAGTGGTTGTTGAGTATGCAACAGGTCAGCACCTCAAGAGTAAATGTCAGTTGGCTTTTCATTGCCGATCATTCAGAGTATCTCTACCGCTCCTGCTGTCTCTAGAGAGTTGAAAACAGCACGTATGGGACAGGTAGCACGTCCGGTGAACAGGTCAGGGTTCCATAGCCGCAGGCAGAACAGTTGAAACTGGAGCAGCAGCACAACCAGGTGGAGTGGGGACAGCAAGGAGTCATCAGGCCAGGTAGTCCTGAGGCATGGTCCTAGGGCTCAGGTCCTCCGAGAGAGAGGAAGAAAGAAAGAAAGAGAGAAAGAGAGAAAGAAAGCGAATAAGAGAGAGAGAATTAGAGAGAGCATACTTAAATTCACACAGGACACCGGATAAGACAGGATAAATATTCCAGATATAACAGACTGACCCTAGCCCCCCGACACATAAACTACTGCAGCATAAATACTGTAGGTTGAGACAGGAGGGGTCGGGAGACACTGTGGCCACATCCGACGATACCCCCGGACAGGGCCAAACAGGCAGGATATAACCCCACCCACTTTGCCAAAGCACAGCCCCCACACCACTAGAGGGATATCTTCAACCACCAACTTACCATCCTGAGACAAGGCCGAGTATAGCCCACAACCCAAGGGGGGGCGCCAACCCAGACAGGAAGACCACATCAGTGACTCAACCCACTCAAGTAACGCACCCCTCCTAGGGACGGCATGGAAGAGCACCAGTAAGCCAGTTACTCAGCCCCTGTAATAGGGTTAGAGGCAGAGAATCCCAGTGGAGAGAGGGGAACCGTCCAGGCAGAGACAGCAAGGGCGGTTCGTTGCTCCAGTGCCTTTCCGTTCACCTTCACACTCCTGGGCCAGACTACACTCAATCATAGGATCTACTGAAGAGATGAGTCTTCAATAAAGACTTAAAGGTTGAGACCGGTCTCTCACATGGGTAGGCAGACCATTCCATAAAAATTGAGCTCTATACGAGAAAGCCCCGCCTCCAGCTGTTTGCTTAGAAATTCTAGGGACAGTAACGAGGCCTGCGTCTTGTGACCGTAGCGTACGTGTATGTATGTACGGCAGGACCAAATCGGAAAGATAGGTAGGAGCAAGCCCATGTAATGTTTTGTAGATTAGCAGTAAAACCTTGAAATCAGCCATTGCCTTAACAGGAAGCCAGTGTAGAGAGGCTAGCACTGGAGTAATATGATCAAATTTTTGGGTTCTAGTCAAGTTTCTAGCAGCCGTATTTAGCACTAACTGAAGTTTATTTAGTGCTTTATCCGGGTAGATGGAAAGTAGGGCATTGCAGTAGTCTAACCTAGAAGTGACAAAAGCATGGATAAATTTTTCTGCATCATTTTTGGTCAGAAAATTTCTGATTTTTGCAATATTACGTAGATGGAAAAAAGCTGTCCTTGAAACAGTCTTGATATGTTCGTCAAAAGAGAGATCAGGGTCCAGAGTAACGCAGAGGTCCTTCACAGTTTTATTTGAGACGACTGTACAACCATCAAGACCTAGAACAAGCATCTCTGTTTTGTTCGAGTTTAAAAGTAGAAAACTTGCATCCATCCACTTCCTTACGTCTGAAACCCAGGCTTCCAGGGAGGGCAATTTTGGGGCTTCACCATGTTTCATCAAAATGTACAGCTGTGTGTCATCCGCATAGCAGTGAATGTTAACGTTATGTTTCCGAATGACATCACCAAGAGGTAAAATATATAGTGAAAACAATAGTGGTCCTATAACGGAACCTTGAGGAACACCGGAATTTACAGTTGATTTGTCAGAGGACAAACCATCCACAGAGACAAACTGATATCTTTCCGAGAGATAACATCTAAACCAGGCCAGAACTTGTCTGTGTAGACCAATTTGGGTTTCCAATCTCTCCAAAAGAATGTGGTGATCGATGGTATCAAAAGCAGCACTAAGGTCTAGGAGCACGAGGACAGATGCAGAGCCTCGGTCTGACGCCATTAAAAGGTAATTTACTACCTTCACAAGTCTCAGTGCTATGATGGGGTCTAAAACCAGACTGAAGCGTTTCGTATACATTGTTTGTCTTCAGGAAGGCAGTGAGTTTCTGCGCAACAGCTTTTTCTAAAAGTTTTGAGAGGAATGGGAGATTCGATATAGGCCGATAGTTTTTTATTTTTTCTGGGTCAAGGTTTGGCTTTTTCAAGAGAGGCTTTATTACTGTCACTTTTAGTGAGTTTGGTACACATCCGGTGGATAGAGAGCCGTTTATTATGTTCAATCTAGGAGGGCCAAGCACAGGAAGCAGCTCTTTCAGCAGTTTGGTTGGAATAGGGTCCAGGACGCAGCTTGAAGGTTTAGAGGCCATGATTATTTTCATCATTGTGTCAAGAGATATAGTACCTAAACACTTGAGTGTCTCCCTTGATCCTAGGTCCTGGCAGAGTTGTGCAGACTCAGGACAACTGAGCTTTGGAGGAATACGCAGATTTAAAGAGGAGTCCGTAATTTGCTTTCTAATCTTTTCCTCAAAGAAGTTCATGAATTTATCACTGCTGAAGTGAAAGCTCTTCTCTTGGGGAATGCTGCTTTTCAGTTAGCTTTGCGACAGTATCAAAAATGTATTTTGGATTGTTCTTATTTTCCTCAATTAAGTTTGAAAAATAGGATGATCGCGCAGCAGTGAGGGCTCTTCGATACTGCACAATAATGTCCTTCCAAGCTAGTCGGAAGACTTCCAGTTTGGTGTAGCACCATTTCCGTTCCAATTTTCTGGAAGCTTGCTTCAGAGCTCGGGTATTTTCTGTATACCAGGGAGCTAGTTTCTTATGACAAATGTTTTTAGTTTTTAGGGGTGCGACTGCATTTAGGGTATTGCAAGGTTAAATTGAGTTCCTCAGTTAGTTGGTTAACTGATTTTTGTACTCTGACGTCCTTGGGTAGGCGAAGGGAGTCTGGAAGGGCATCTAGGAATCGTTGGGTTGTTCGAGAATTTATAGCACAACTTTTGATGATCCTTGGTTGGGGTCTGAGCAGATTATTTGTTGCGATTGCTAACGTAATAAAATGGTGGTCTGATAGTCCAGGATTATGTGGAAAACATTAAGATCCACAACATTTATTCCACGGGACAAAACTAGGTCCAGAGTATGACTGTGGCAGTGAGTAGGTCCGGAGACATTTTGGACAAAACTGTATAATCTCCAGTCATACTTTATCAAAAGCCTTTTCAACGTCAGCTTTGAATAGCAGGCCTAGTTTCACAGATTTTTCATAGTGTTCTATTGTTTCCAGTGCTTGTCTTATATTATCTCCAATGTATCGCCCATGTAAAAAACCTGTCTGATTAGAATTAATAATATCCAACAATACCTTTTTAATTCTATGCGCTATACATTTTGCTAGAATTTTTTGCATCACAACACTGAAGTATGTTGTTTCAGTTGTTTGAAGCTGGTGTACAAAGCCGAAAGTAAAAGACGCAAAAACAAAACTTAAGAACAGGAAGCATAGAAATAGCACACACATAGCACAGATCTACCGCTTCTTGGACTTGCTTTGAAGGTGAATGATAGATTTATAACTCACATATCTACGTGAATTTGGCAGGTTGCCTAAAAAGTAACATATCACCACATTAAGACATATATAGTATACATTTCCAACCATTTTCCATCCTAAAAATTAGGAATAAGCGGAGGCTTTGATTTCTTGGAAAAGGCGTTTTAGAAAACATCTACCAGCAAAAGTCTTAAAAGGTATTAGAAATATATCAAAACACAATAATGTTGAAGTAAAGACCCCTTCCAACTAATATCAACACATCAATTTAGAATCATTTTTCTGCCTTCTGTCAGTTTAAGAAATATTGCCTTGTTCCTTGAAATTCTGTTTCAAGGAAAGATATTTTCTCATTTCTAACGATAAAGAAAGTTCACAAATGTAACAAGCAAAGGTAGACCTATCAATGAGTTATAGTGACTTTACTAATATAATTTTTGTTTATGAATTATTAAGTGATCAAAACCAAATCGGTAACAGAATTTCAAAATAGAAATATGAAATTTAGAACTGTTTTCTTTCTCTTTCTGTTGTAAACTAGTTGATATTTGTTCCAGTCTGCCCTGGCCTTGATTTCAACATCCACAGACGTTTGGACCGACCTTCATTAGGCCTAAACATAGACATCCATGATTGCTTCCAATTTGGTCTGGTCTGGACCAAATCTGAACGAACCATAGACTTCTATGTTTCACAAGTTTGGACAGCGCACACCCTTAGCGGCATTGGCAAAAAGCGGATGTTTCTGCTTCTCAGGGATACAGTATTTTGAACCTAACTTCCATTTCCCCTGAAAAACGGAGGTTGGGACTCCACTCAGGCATCATTCTACTCCTGCTACGTTAGGTTAATCAGCACAGTACAGTACATTACAGTACAGTACAGTACAGAATAGAAAAGTAGACTATAGTTCAGTGCAGTACAGTAAAGAAAAGTATAGTATAGTTCAGTACAGTACAGTAGAGTAGAATTGAGAGGAGTAGAGTTCAGTACAGTGCACAGTAGAGCACACAAGTTGAGTACATTAATATATTGTACTGTACTGAACTATACTCTACTTTACTGTGATGTACAGTACTGAACTCTACTGTACTGTACTGAACTATACTGTACTGTACTGTACTGTACTGTACTGTACTGTACTGTACTGTACTGTACTGTACTGTACTGTACTGTACTGTACTGTATTGACCTCTACTCTACTGTACTCTACTGAGCTGTACTCTAATGTACTGTACTTTGATGTTCAAACTTGTGAAACATAGACATCTTTGATTGGTTCAGATTTGGTCCGGTATGGACCAACCAAATGTGGTTTTGTTTGGTGGCGGAGCTCATTAGAATAATAGCCAGTGTGTACAATAATACCCAAATATGCAAAGGAGGATATTGCATATTTCTACCTTTACATCTGCACAGTTCTTTCAGTAAATGTGTTTTTGGAAAATGATCAGTGTAAATTGTTAAAAGTAGTCCTTTTGCATAGAGTTTGGTTTGTTAAACTTTGAAATCAATAGTTTTTGTTTGGCATACATTTAAAGTGAAACATCTGAGTCTCAGTCTTAACCATGGAATTGAACTGAGGGAATCCTCCTCATCTTGATGTAAAGACATGTGAGATGGAGCTATAGACTAAACATGTGAAAACATTCCAATAAAAATGGCCATAGACACAGTTCTCTCAACAAGGAAGTACCTCTGGGTCCAGTGATTGGACTCTTGCTGCTTTGTCTGCATGGGGGAGAGGGGGAGAGCAGAGGCCACACACCACAAAGGCCTCTGCTCTCCACTGCTCTGTGCTCTCTCTCCTTTCCACTCCACCAGTGGAACGAGTGTATGGGGAGAAGAGAAGAGGAGAGGACGGACGGTGGGCATTCAATCTAATCACAACTTAAACAGCAGGATTTTCTCCCCACCCACCACCATCAAGCTTTTTTCCCTCTTTTTTTCATTCTCTCTGTGTGCACAGACAATTGCTTTGAGAGGCGCAAGCTTGCCAGAGCCACACAAAGGAGAAAATGAAGTTCTGCAAGGTCTAACCCAGGGAACTGGAAAAGAGGGTCTGCTGTTCTTTTTTCTCTCTGTCTGTCAGTAGGCCTACTCCTTGATGAAAATGTTGCGCTGGATGAGGACCATTAGACGCCCTGTTCTAATCCCCTGTAATATCCCACAATCCCCTTTGCCTGAATCCTGCCAAGGAGGCCTTGGGCCTCCTGCTGAGCCCTGACTGCTGGGCTTGGCGTTCCCACACCACTTCCTCCTCCCTACCAGAGAAAACCAAGTTTGTCTTGCAGACTCTTCCTTTCAGTTTTTTTCTCTCTCTTTCTCTCTCTCTCGATATTGATGAGTGTGTTAGCTCACAAACCCTAGGGCTAAGGTAAGGTGTTTCCATGATCCGATCTCGACATGTTTCCTCATTTAGTTTACGAGCGAGCGGAGAAACGCTGTTTGGAGAAATGTCATGACAGCAGCTGTCCATAAAAATGTATAGAGGACGCACATCTACTCTTTGCCATTGATCGCTCCTGTGATAGCAAAGCCAGCATAGAGGGCTTCCTGTCTAGTGGCAAGTGTGCCCTGTTTACATCTCTATGGGTCCATGTATGTGCAGTCTATAACCGGAACAGGTGGCTCGAGAGAAAGATTTTTTATGAAAAGATAGGAAATCTGTACAGATGTTTGGCTTACAGTATATATATAGATCTAATTAAGCAGCTCATATAGAGCGCAACACTTGTAGACTAGAACAGGAAAACAGCGCCACAGATGAAAAGAGAAACTAGTGTTCAAACCTGACTTAGTAAGTAGCCTATCTTTAGTAGAGAATCGGCAGCTCGCCTTGCTCCAGTCAGGTTGTTTTTTAATGGAAGTAACGCAAACTAACATAACAAGTTTTATAAACTGGGTTTTTCGATCCCTGAATGCTGATTGGATACCAACGTAATTAGAAGGGTAAAAATAAAACATTTTATTTTTACCCTTCTAATTACGTTGGTATCCAGTTTATAATAGCAATAAGGCACATCGGGGGTTTGTGATATGAGGCCAATATACCACGGCTAACGGTTTTATTTTCAATCTCTTCATTCAAAGACTCAATCATGGACACTCCTACTGACAGTTGTGGCTGCTTTATGTGATGTATTGTTGTCTCTCCCTTCTTGCCCTTTGTGCTGTTGTCTGTACCCAATAATGTTTGTACCATGTTTTGTGTTGCTACCATGTTGTTGTTATGTTGTGTTGCACCATGCTGTGTTGTCATGTGTTGCTGCCTTGCTATGTTGTTGTCTTAGGTTTCTCTTTATGTAGTGTTGTGTTGTCTCTCTTGTTGTGATGTGTGTTCTATATTTATTTATATTGTATATATTTTTTATATAAATTCCAGGCCCCGTCCCTGCAGGAGGCCTTTCGCCTTTTGGTAGGCCGTCATTGTAAATAAGAATTTGTTCTTAACTAACTTACCTAGTTAAATAAATGTTAACTAAAATAAAATAAATGAATAAATATTCAGTAACGCCCGCATTGCATCGTGCATAAGAACAGCCCTTAGCTGTGGTATATAGGCCATATACCACACCCCCTCTGACCTTATTGCTTAAATATAAGGTGTTACTTTCCACACAAAGTAACATTGTAAAGTAGCATGTTACTTTTATTAAATGTATTTAATATATTACTTTTCAAAGTAACTAATCCCAACACTGGTCTTAATCCAGCTCAATTGCCTGTTTACGTAAAATGCTTTGTTAACACATTTTTATCAAGAGCCACATCAAGTCAGCTGAGGGAAAGGTTGAATGCTGTACGGTCCTCCTTCCCTCATGTCCTAGGCCATTTTAGGAGTGCCTACCCATAAACTAAATCAACTGATTCATCTATTATATATGCTATACCGTGGTGTTCAACAAACCCATGTTGGAGACTGCTAAAGAGCGGGGTGTAGATAACTGACTTATTGCATTAAAAAACACATTCGCTGCTTGATAACACTCAATTCATCACACACAGTAGCCTATGTATCAACACTAGACATATACAGTAGGTGATTATTACATCAATTAGCTAATACTCTAATTACTCCCTTCTACTGTAAATGATAACCTTACTTGCCCTTGCCATATTCCCTGTTGCTAGTATCTGAGAACGGAGAGACATCAGAGCAGTAAAAACAAGTGTTTGTTTACCCTCTCACATTAAGAGCTGTGAAACATGTGACTCTTAAGAGAAGACACTTCTATGTGAGTGTGTGTTGCATGCCTGTAATTGTCTGCTTCAAATTTGCATATTTCCATGTCCTCTGTTTGTGTGTATGTGTTGTCCATGTCTGTTTGCATGTCTGAATACAGTACGTCTGGTAAACATTTGTGCATGCATTCATGCCTGCAAGCTGACCTGCATGAACTGAAAGGTCCACATAGCTCTGTGTTTGCCTGTATGTGTGCACTCATCTCTGACCTGTGTCCTATTTGTCGCTTGGGTAAGTTCTGAAAGTCTGCCTTGAGTCTGGCAGCAACACCTCGCCTGGCTCCTGTAAACACAGCCTTGCCTGCTTACTGTCACCAAGGCTAAGAGAGGACACAGGTCAGAGATCTGACACAGTTACCAATGAACGCTCAATGCAGCCAGTGATGCGCACACAAAGCTGGAACCACGCCAAGGGACTTTCACTGTGAGTGTCGAGCCCGTTATTCAAGGCTTACTATAAACAATTTATAAATGGCTGACTGCCGGCAGAAAAAAAGTGAACTACATGATTGTAGCAAGCTATGCAACATCTTTTGTCCTTTTTTTTCTCTCTTTACAAATCTCTGTAAAGATATAAATGTGCTCTCAAAGAAGCAGGAAAACTAGCCTGTTAGATCTGTCTTAATAACATTCTTTTGCCTTTGATAGTATCCAATTTCAACTTGCAGTCTAGGATAATCCACAAGTATATTTCACTGCAATGAGGCCAGTCAGGTTTAGGAGGCCTTAGTTATAGCTGTAATAAACTCCCAGCCTCTGTTCAGTCTCACCATTAGATTAAGTGTAAATAAACTCCAGGAAATAGTTGAAACGACAATGCTGGGATGTGTTGATTTACCAATATCCGGTCCTCCACTTGCCATGAATATGAAGTTTTAATGACAACAATAACTTAACAAACAATAATAAACTGCAGTGAAGAGTTGCCAAGACAGAGACGCTGAGAGAATTTGGGTTTCCTAAATCCCTAGGGATTAAATCAAATCAAAATCATATTTTATTGTTCACATACACATATTTAGCAGACGTTATTGCAGGTGTAGTGAAATGCTTAATACTGCACCTTGGAGAATTCCATGGAGAGAAAGGACTTGCCCCTGTTTTTTCCACAGAGATTTTCCAAGAGCAAGACATTCTTCTCATCAGAGAAACAAACAATTATCACCACTGACCACTGTCCAACTCATTCCTTACGGATTTAACACTCCATCTTGAATTTTAATAATTACGTTATAGGCCTACGTCACTGGCCACATAACAGAAATGCCTTTTGAGATATGTAACTTGGTGGAAAAAAACATTGATTTCACCTAATTTTAACATTCTGTCATAAAGACCATATGTTCAACTTAATAAAAAACAAGTTTTCCCATCTCGAGGTTACATAAAAAAATTACTATAGTAAGTGCCTTCTGTTAAGTGGCACCCGAGTGGCTGCATCTCAGTGCCTACTACCGACCCTGGTTCGATTATATATATATACAGTGCATTCGGAAAGTATTCAGACCCCTTGACTTTTTCAAAATTTTGTTACGTTACAGCCTTATTCTAAAATGGGTTAAATTGTTTTTGTCCCCTCATCAATCTACAAACAATACCCCATAATGACAAAGCAAAAACTGTCTCTGCAAAGCTATTTTCAGGTCTCTCCAGAGATGTTTGATCAGGTTCAAGTCCGGGCCCTGGCTGGGTCACTCAAGGACATTCAGAGACTTGTCCCAAAGCCACTCCTGCATTGTCTTGACTGTGTGCTTAGGGTTGTTGTCCTGTTGGAAGGTGAACCTTCAGGAGGTCCTGAGCGCTCTGGAGCAGGTTTTCATCAAGTCTTTCTCTATACTTTACTCCGTTCATCTTTCCCTCGATCCTCACTAGTCTCCCAGACCCTGCCGCTGAAAAACATCCCACATCATGATGCTACCATCACCATGCTTCACCGTAGGGATGGTGCCTGGTTTCCTCCAGACGTGACACTTGGCATTCAGGCCAAAGAGCTCAATCTTGGTTTCATCAGACCATCTTATTTCTCATGGTCTGAGAATTTTTAGGTGCCTTTTGGCAAACTCCAAGCGGGCTGTCATGTGCCTTTTACTGAGGAGTGGCTTCCGACTGGCCACTCTACCATAAAGGCCCGATTGGTGGGGAGTGCTGCAGAGATGGTTGACTTCTGGAAGGATCTCCCATCTACACAGAGGAACTCTGGAGCTCTGTCAGAGTGACCATCGGGTTCTTGGTCACCTCCCTGACCAAGGCCCTTCTCCCCCGGACCTTCAATGCTGCAGAAATGTTTTGGTACCCTTCCCCAGATCTGTGCCTCAACACAATCCTGTCTCAGAGATCTACGGACAATTGCATCCACCTCATGGCTTCGTTTTTGCTCTGACACACTGTCAACTGTGGGACCTTATATAGACACGTGTGTGCCTTTCCAAATCATGTCCAATCAAGTGAATTTACCACAGGTGAACTCCACTGAAGTTGTAGAAACATCTCAATGGAAACAGGATGCACCTGAGCTCTATTTCGAGTCTCATAGAAAAGGGTCTGAATACTTATGTAAATAAGGTATTTCTGTTTTCTAAATGTTTTCAAAATTTTCTAAAAACAAGTTTTTCCTTTGTCATTCTGGGGTATTGGGTGTAGACTGTTGATATTTTTTGTATTTAACCCATTTTAGAATAACAGAACAAAATGTGGAAAAAGTCAAGAGGTCTGAATACTTTCCAAAATCACTGTATATATATTTTTTTAAATTTCTAGCCTATCTATGCGTAACATGGTTGGCGTGCTTGATCCTCTCAGTTTCCACCACAAAACACCTAAAAAAGCAAAAAAAAGAGTATAGCTAGCCTACCTGCTTTTACACTATAATTTGACTATTAGATGTTCAATGTTTCTTTTGAATAAAAAAGGAATAGTTAAATTGAGAGTTCACTTCACATAACAGGGTTGACCTTGAATCACTAATGATATTAAATAAATAATTATCTTCAGAAATGACTGTTAAAGCAACAAAATAACTAGGGCTTTACAACGGCTAGGTTTCCAGCCAATTGGTAACAAATTTTCATGCAAAATTCTAAAATCCGGAAAAAGAACAAGTGGTGTCTCCACCAAACTGATTTGTTGAAGATAAAAAAATCAGTGTGTGATGACATGTACTTTTTCGCTTTTGTTTTTATGTACCGAATAAAAATCTAAAGTTCCTACCACATTTTCAACTCTACCAATAGCGCCTACTCCGCCAAATGTGCCTATACTCTGGTCTTGGCACGTGCCTTCTAGCCAACAACTCGCTAACACAGTGCGGTAGGATTTGTGGGTAGGCTCGTCTACATGATGAGATTATTATGGATAAGAGCGAGAATTTTTTTATTTGTCAAACGGCAGTCAAGCATCGATCTTCATGTCACCAGAAAAAGACCCCCAATATTTATTGAAAAGGAGTATCAAGCTCATCACTGTGCCTTTTCACCACCCTGTAGCCTAATAAACTGCATGGTTTCCCAAGTCGTAGCGTGACTCCAAGTTTACTTCGATATGATGGTTATTCTATCAATATTTGCACATTTCTTCCATAATTAATTTTACAGACACAAAAAGATCCCACCATCTCGAACGAACAAATGATAGTCAGCGTTCATGAAATTTTACTGAGACTTAATTTTTCTATCACAGCTGTCGTGATTGTTTTTATACGGTATGACTACTTGCATAAAAACTGTGGATAGAAACATGGTTAATTATGACGAAAACTTGGAGAAATGTTGGGGTTAAGTGGGTTCAAATCGTCCTGGAAATCAGAGCGTGCACAAAATTATGGCACTTTAGCAAGTCTTTATTCATATTAAAGGTAGACTCAGTGATATGATGTAGATGCAGAAAGTAAACAGCATAGTGGGTCAATTTTCACAACAACTACAAGCGTTGAAGCGCAAGGCTCCACTTCTCCATTTTAGTGTCCTGGCTACCACGCTTTGAACAGTGTGAAGCGAACCAGTGCACATGCGCAGATACTATGGGTGACTGTGTGAGAGCGAAGTCTTGCAATCATATTTATTGAATTCTCCATGTGGTGTATATATTAAAGGGCACTTCATTGAATATAACAGGCTTGAAAAATAGAAATAATAATATTGGTGCACAATTTCTACCTAAAATATCAAAGGGATGCAAAAGGCCCTCATTTTGTGGAACGACCCACATTACACATGCAGGGAAAATATTTTGCAGTTGTTTACACGTTGTGTTGTTGTTTTTCCCCGGCATAAGGGATTGTTTGAGGAAACTGCAGCCTGAGATCGATTACAGGAAAAGTGTTTTCTTTCCAGTATTGACTCAACCATAAACCGACCAACACCACAGACCCAGTCAATAGTGTCTTGATGAAACACACAACAGGAAATACACTGTTATTAAAATGTCAGAAGCTGATTATAGGCAAGAAAGTTGACTCTGGAGCAAAGATCACTGTCCTCACTTCCCTTTTTGTCATGAATATACTTTTCTTTATTTTGGGGTAATTTAAGAAAATCGAAACTCAGAAAAAACTAAATGTGGTATTCTCATTTCCTCTGAGAGAGATTGGCTCCACCAGCGGAGTGGGATGGGACTGGTGATACAGTTTGGCTACTGTGACTGTCTTACTGTGATGGAGATTTCATGAAAAGACATAGTACTGAAGCACTCCCTAGAGGGCAGATGCATACCAAATGTTGTACAGTACAAACATACAGTAGACAGAAATAAACATCTATAAATGGAAACTTGATATTACACCAGAGTTTATTTTATGACTTAAAACCCACCTACCGCTTTCACAGAAATGGTTAAGAAAGGAAATGTGAGCAATGAAAGCGGTTTCATTAGGTGGCCCACTGGCTGCCTTTTCACTTACCTAACCGTGTATGGTGTATGTGGCTACTTATACGGCTGTTTCAGCGGCATTGTGGGAAGTCTTGGTCATGAAAGGGAGTGAGATGTTGGGGCCAGATGTAATCATACGGCCATAATGTGTACACCGTGACCATGAATCATTGGAAACAGCTGAGCAATGTGAACATGGAGGGCCCGACATATGGATCTCATTCTTTGTGGTGGTGGAGTGTGCAAATGGTCATGTTGGAAGGGGGGGAATTCCATGGGAATTTTCTCACGGTGGGTGGTTGGAAGGGCTGGCAGTGAGGTACCATATGAGAGTGACTCAGTTTGTTTCTCTTCCCTCGGCTGATATTCCTTCCCATCATGCATTGTTGTGGAATGTAAGATGGCGTCTCAGACGGAGCGAGGCCACCAGGGGACTGTCTCTGTGGTCTGCCACAGTGGGAACGAGGAATAAACACACAGAAACATGAGCTGCCTTCATGTTTCTGCTGGGAAGGCTGCTCCCTGCTTAAACACATGGAAACATAAACACCCCTATAAAGTAAATAGATTTCCACATAACCAGAACATTTTGGTCAGTGTTTGAAATGAAGGTAAACCACATTCTATTGGTCAGCATATTACACAATGTACAGTGCATGAGCAGAATATGAAATGTAGTCCATTACAACAAATTTAATAGCATTATGCTCCACAAATCTAAAGCTACCATGCCCCATTTGATACATCCAATCCAACCCTTGTCTGTCTCCTACTCATCATCATCCTCCTTCTATGTCTCTCCTTCTCATTTTTTATTAATAAAAAAATATATATTTCACCTTTATTTAACCAGGTAGGCCAGTTGAGAACAGGTTCTCATTTACAACTGCGACCTGGCCAAGATAAAGCAAAGCAGTGTGACAAAAACAACAACACAGAGTTACACATGGGATAAACAAACGTACAGTCAATAACACAATAAAATAATCTGTATACAGTGTGTGCAAATGTAGTAAGATTAGGGCGGTAAGGCAATAAATAGGCCATAGTGGCAAAATAATTACAATTTCGCATTAACACTGGAGTGATAGATGTGCAGATGATGATGTGCAAGTAGAGATAAGAGCAATTCCTTTTTTTAAATATGATATATATATATACAGTGGGGAGAACAAGTATTTGATACACTGCCGATTTTGCAGGTTTTACTTAAAAATCATACAATGTGATTTTCTGGATTTTTGTTTTAGATTCCGTCTCTCACAGTTGAAGTGTACCTATGGTAAAAATTACAGACCTCTACATGCTTTGTAAGTAGGAAAACCAGCAAAATCGGCAGTGTATGAAATACTTGTTCTCCCCACTGTATATATGTATTAAAAAAATACAATATGGGGATTCCCTTCATCCTCAATCACTCCTTCAGACTAATCAGATGCCTCTCTCTTAGATCCGAGCCACATCTGTGTCTGAGAACAATGGAATCCGATCTCCATGTCTCCCTAAGTTCTGAGGAAAAGCCATAGGGTGGCCATGGGCTCTGGGGCGATGGTCTAGCTTCTTATATCTCCTCTCTGATCCTCTCTCCTCCCGTCAGTCAGCCACACATAGGTCAGGGAGTTCAGATAACACTAGACATCCATCAGCTACAGGCCACATTGCTTAGGACACAATCAATGCAGGAGTCTCAACCAGAGTCTCCCTGGCACGTACGCAGACTGCAAACTCAGGCAGGTCGGCCTCTGATGTCTCCCCCACAAATGAGCAGATATAATATGTCTGACCTCCTTTGGGCTGCAGTTCGTGAGAGAGCGGCGATGTCTCTTGAAACTCTGTTTTGTCCAGCTCCGCCGTCGATATAGACTCGACTCTCACTGTCTGTGATGGAATGAATAGCTCTGTCTCCGACTGACGGCACGATGAATAGTGCTGCCTCTGAGTGGGGGAGTTTGAGGGAGTCCATTCTGATGACTGAAAGGCGCTGCCGCCGGGCAGGGAGCGAGAATTACTACACAGTTTATTAATGGACACCATAGTCTCTGTCTTCATTTCTCTGCATGCAACTGTTTAGAAAAAAAATATGTACAAATTGAAAATGACGGGGCAAAATGAATGAATATGGATGTGTTCTGATATTCACACCAAATTAGAGTGCAACATCTATTTGTTGAAATGCTGAGCGTCAGAGACCAACAAACGCCTACACTCTTAGAAAAAAAGGTGCTATCTAGAACCTAAAAGGGTTCTTCGGCTATCGCCATATGAGAACCCTTTGAAGAACCCTTTTTAGTTTGAGGTAGAAACGTTTTGGTTCCAGGTAGAACTCTTTTGAGTTCCATGTAGAACCCTTTACACAGAGGGTTCTACATGGAACCCAAAATAGTTCTACCTGGAACCAAAAAGGGCTCTTCTTCTGGAACCAAAAAGGGTTTTACTATGGGGACAGCTGAAGAACCCTTTTTGTTCTAAGTGTATCATATCAATCTAGTAGAGGACAGGACCATATCCCTGGTCCATGGAAAGCATTCTCACAGCTAAGCTTCGGAATGCTTTCATTTAGTAGAATATGCCACATTGGAATTCAGACTCTGCTGAGAACAACACAGTAATGTATTCAGAATACTGATATACACCTTCATATTTACGCACAAGCACACACACAGACACATGCAGAAACAAAGAAATGTAGAGGAATACATGCAAGCACGGACACACTAGACAAAATCACAGGGTAATTTACAAGGTTTGTGAGGTAATAAATAAAGTGGTCACAGCGCTGGACCTTTTTGTCAACCGACCACAAAATGTATCTGTAAATGGAAGAAAAGGGACTTCTATCAAGATCAATTTGGAATTGGTTATTGCATAAGCCCAGGAGGCCTATATGGAAACATGCGATATGCTATCTTCTTTATTGTCCTCATTACTTTTAATTTATTACAGCCTCTTTAATCTTATTCATTTATCGCGGCGCAGGTCCCCTCAACCAGACTAAAGGTTTGGCCATCTTCCATTGTAGGGGCTAATCTTCATTGGAAACTGGTGCAGGGTGTAGAGATTGTGTACAGAGGGCTATGTGAGTGAAACAGAAAGAGAGTAACAGAGAAGAAAAAACAGGAGAGATGAGAGAGCTGTTCAGAGAGGAGAGAAGAGATGTCAATGGTCCTAGCTATATCATAACAACTGGACAGATGTATTTCAGCTCTAAGGGAAAAGAACATACCATTGACTGGTCATTTATAAAACAGGACTGTTACGATGTCGTTGAGGATAGAGACATTATAAAGAGGCCCTAATGGCAGAGGGCTCACTTCCACACTTTGATTATGTAATAATCAGCAGGATGGATATAGACTAATTACAACAGCTCTATATAGCTCCCATTACAAAGGCTTAACTGTTTAACTCTTCCCCAAAAATATGCACAGCCAACCTTGGACTACATAACAACGGCTGTATTTTTGGGTGACGGATGAGGGGTCAAAGGTTGTTCGGTCACAAAGGTCAGAGGAAGTTCTGCTCACGATATCATGGGGCTGGAACTGCCCGGTGAGATTAGGCAACGCAAAAAGAGATTAGAGACTTGAGACCCCTGGCCTGTCAGCAACAGGCCCGCCAGCACAGACACAGAGACAAACAGGATGCCTGGGAGATGGGACAGGGGTGTCAAGCGGGATGCAAAGGGAGAAAACAGGAGACAGAGACAGAGACAGAGACAGAGACAGAGACAGAGACAGAGACAGAGACAGAGACAGAGACACAGACAGAGACAGAGACAGAGACACAGACACAGACACAGACACAGACACAGACACAGACACAGACACAGACACAGACAGACAGACAGACAGACAGACAGACAGACAGACAGACAGACAGACAGACAGACAGACAGACAGACAGACAGACAGACAGACAGACAGACAGACAGACAGACAGAGAAAGAGACAGATAGAGAAAGAGACAGAGTCAAAGAGAGAGAGATACGCATAGAGAGAGGGGGGGGGGGGGGGGACACGTGTGCCTTGTGTGTTCAGATGCATCTTTATTTTGAAAGGAGGAAAGCTTTCAATAGTCATTATCATTGGGAGATGGAGGTCTGGGGTCTTATGTCCTGTTTACACCCAGGGCCGGTGTGTGTGTCCGGGTGTGGTCCTCCCTGTTCTGTTTCTCATTACAGCAGTATATTTATGAGATCACTCCTGGGCTATAGATCCCAGTCTGATCGTGAGTGATAGGCTCTGCTGCGCAATAATGAAAACAGCACTCGGATCCATGTTTTTATATCAAACTATAATGCCGGTATATGAGCCTCTGCTCTCCTTTACGACCAGAGACATACAATCACGCTGATTTAATAATGGGAAATGTGTGTTAGCAAGCACAACATGCCCCAGTCCTGATAAACACACCACAGGCACATTAGAGCGCTCCTCCAGTCGGCTCTACCTCATTGGTGAAAGCAACTCGCTCACATCTGGTTTGAGTTCCACAAGCTCCAAATGATTAAGCTGGAGCCAGGGCTGGGGGCTAAGGGGGGCTGGGGCTGAGGGCTGGAGCCAGGGCTGGGGGCTAGGGGTTAAGGGGGGGCTGGGACTGAGGACTGGAGCAGGGGGCTGGGGGCTAAGGGAGGCTGGGGCTGAGGGCTGGAGCTGGGGCTGGGGGCTCATCTGGTTCTAATAGGTGATGAGAGGAAACTGAAGCCTGGAAGCCTGAAGGCCCACAGCCAGATTGGTCACGGAGGGAGACATCTCACCTTCACATAACACTGAGCTATGACTGTTACATGAGGGCTAGGTTACGTAAGGTACATTTTGGAGAGACAATGCTGTGCTGCGATGTGATTCGTAACATCACACCCCGTCATGATTGTAAGGCTTCATAATCCCTGGTGTTGTCGGCTTAAGCAACAACATCAGCAAATCACTGGAGTCTTCCATTCTTATCATATTGTCCTCTGCTCATCTCGTAAGTGACGAGATTACCACTGGAAACAGTATTACTAAACACATCCACATACTCCAACCATAGGTCTCAGAATAGAATTGGTAGCTACACTGTCTCTAGACAGGCCCTCTACTTGTCCTTATCATGGGGTGGCAGACCATTCAACAGGGAGAGGATGGACAACATAATATGTAAAAAATATCAACAATGCCAAATCTCCATTATATGTTTAATTGATGGTTATTGGTCCTAAGGATGTTATGGGATAGGCTAAGTAAGTAAGACATTATATTGGCCAATTTGTTTAGTAATAGCCCAGTGAGAGAGGCCCAGAGTTAGCCATTCAGACAGAAAGGACTAAAATAAGTATGTTGTAGTATAGGGAGGGGTACTGCTGAAAGCCTCATCAGTGGCGTATGTCAACCCAAAAGTTCACCTCTATCTGTCTGCATCACAGTGCTGCTGTTGTGCAGTGTTGTGCCTGGGTCCATGGAGTAATGGTCCTTAGACACTCATTACCACAGGCAGCCCAGCCTCACCGCTCAATACTGGCACAAAGCCACATAGTGCATGGGGAATCAGTAGGAGAAACCACTCTACCTCTCCTCTAGCATCTGTGTGAGAAATGGAGAGACCTCTATCTGAACCTGTCAGACCAGGAAGGGGGTATGTTCTGTGACATTCACTAGAATTTTTTTTTTTACCCAAGAGTAGGGTTTATATCATACAACATATAATGGCTTGTTACATACTTATTGGCATGCCTCTGCCTCGCACGTCTGTCTCTGTGACCTGTCACCATTCTCTCTCTCCTGATGTTTGTCTGGGCACTGCAGGTCAGGGGGTCACAGAGGAGCCTGTGTGTCGAGCGTTGAGCCTTTCACAGGCTCCACTATCAGCTGCATGACTTGGCCCTGCCCAGTGAGTCCACAGCTGCTGTCGGCACAGACGGGGAAATATGCATTGGAGGTTAGAGGTCAAACATTCAACTTCCTGCTGTCCGGGTGAGGGGAGTAGAGGGGGGAGTGAAGGGGAAGCTGGGAGGGGAGGGCTGTTGTTTGGTGCAACGGTGAATGTGCCCTTCCCCTCATTCCCCTCCACCAGCCCCATCCTGCCCCTTTTCCCCACGTGGAACATTAGCTCGTCTCCTCTTTCTGTTTAAGTGCCAGCGATCCCTCTCACCTGTCCATGCAACCCTCACAGGGGCACATAGCATCAATCTCTGCTTCCACCTCCTCTGGGGCTTAGTGTCTGGACCCTAGGCTGTGGGTCTTGGGGCTCTGGGGCCGGCAGTGGGTCCCCTGGGTTGGGAGCCTACAGTTTCCCCCAGGCCTCCCAGTGCCATCCTATCCCCAGTGAGCAGCTGCAGATGGAGGTGATTTACTCATTGCCCCTCTGTTTGTTTTCCTTCCCCTGGTGTTGGTTCTGCTAAGCACCCTGCTTAGCTACTTAGCTGCTGAGGGGTGCAGCCGGGAAGCTGTGTGTGTTCAGAGGTGTTGCTTATCTCCTGTGCCCATGAGCAAATCCATAAGGATGGGTGGGTATAGGTGTGTGTGCAGAGGGGTCTGATGGGTACAATATGAACACGTGACAGAGTGATGACAGAGTCAGTCGATAGAGAGGCGATAACGATGGAAGCCGAAATAACCCCACCTGACAGAGGAAACACAGTATTTGACAACATACATTTAGCCTATAATAGAGTAAGTATGGATTCATGGACTTCTGCAGTGATGTTCAGACCCTGTGGACTGCCTGTTGACCGTGATGCATTCTATCATAGCGTCTTGCATCCTCGTTTGACACACAACCCTGAAAACTGTTCATGAGCAGGTGGCAAGGGCCTGGCCCCAATCAACACCCGGATAAACAAACACACAGCCATTACCCAGCAGTCCCTCATTTAGCAGCGAGCCGCGGGGTGGCAGGTTGCCCCTCTATCTCTGGGTGCCTATTACTGGCTCAGTTAAGCCCGTGGCGTGGCGTGGCGTGGCGTGGCGTGGCGTGGCGTGTCCTGGATATTCACTTGTCACAGAGAGAGACAGCCTAATTAAAAGCAGCTGCCTACATCTGACCCCCTCCACGCTGCCTGCCTGCCTCCATACAGGAACATGTGGAGTCTGATGAACATCCAATAAAGAGTAGAATGTACTGTTCCAAGCACTGTCCTTTCCCAGGTCACTGTCATTCATGTCATCTGAATGGGGATGACATTGGCAATATTTAATGTGAAATATTAGTCTAGTTATGTATCATGTCAAAACTTTGTCCTGGATGTAATTATGTAAGTGCCTGTGGTGGTTATTCTCTGAGTGGTTATTCTCTGAGTGGTTGTTTCTCTGAGTGGTTATTTCTCTGAGTGGTTATTCTCTGAGTGGTTATTTCTCTGAGTGGTTATTCTCTGAGTGGTTATTTCTCTGAGTGGTTATTCTCTGAGTGGTTATTCTCTGAGTGGTATTTCTCTGAGTGGTTATTCTCTTAGTGGTTATTCTCTGAGTGGTTATTTCTCTGAGTGGTGGTTTTCTGAGTAGTTATTCTCTGAGTGGTTATTCTCTGAGTGGTTATTCTCTGAGTGGTTATTCTCTGAGTGGTTATTTTTCTGTGTGGTAGTTTTCTGAGTGGTTATTCTCTTAGTGGTTATTCTCTGAGTGGTTATTTCTCTGAGTGGTTATTCTCTGAGTGGTTGTTTCTCTGAGTGGTTATTTCTCTGAGTGGTTATTCTCTGAGTGGTTATTCTCTGAGTGGTTATTTCTCTGAGTGGTGGTTTTCTGAGTAGTTATTCTCTGAGTGGTTATTCTCTGAGTGGTTATTCTCTGAGTGGTTATTCTCTGAGTGGTTATTTTTCTGTGTGGTAGTTTTCTGAGTGGTTATTCTCTTAGTGGTTATTCTCTGAGTGGTTATTCTCTGAGTGGTTGTTTCTCTGAGTGGTTATTTCTCTGAGTGGTTATTCTCTGAGTGGTTATTTCTCTGAGTGGTTATTCTCTGAGTGGTTATTCTCTGAGTGGTATTTCTCTGAGTGGTTATTCTCTTAGTGGTTATTCTCTGAGTGGTTATTTCTCTGAGTGGTGGTTTTCTGAGTAGTTATTCTCTGAGTGGTTATTCTCTGAGTGGTGGTTTTCTGAGTAGTTATTCTCTGAGTGGTTATTCTCTGAGTGGTTATTCTCTGAGTGGTTATTCTCTGAGTGGTTATTTTTCTGTGTGGTAGTTTTCTGAGTGGTTATTCTCTTAGTGGTTATTCTCTGAGTGGTTATTCTCTGAGTGGTTGTTTCTCTGAGTGGTTATTTCTCTGAGTGGTTATTCTCTGAGTGGTTATTTCTCTGAGTGGTTATTCTCTGAGTGGTTATTCTCTGAGTGGTATTTCTCTGAGTGGTTATTCTCTTAGTGGTTATTCTCTGAGTGGTTATTTCTCTGAGTGGTGGTTTTCTGAGTAGTTATTCTCTGAGTGGTTATTCTCTGAGTGGTTATTTTTCTGTGTGGTAGTTTTCTGAGTAGTTATTCTCTGAGTGGTTATTCTCTATGTATTGACAATGTTTGTAGCTATAGCACTGAGTGTTTGATCTGAATACAAAGCCTATTCATGTTCTCTACAAAGGCAAGGACGGACAATTACCAATGCATGAGTCAGTTTTAAAGGATCACTTTGAAATAACTACAAACATGAAAACCTTTCCCTGGCTCAGTGGAGTGGATAGAATCCGCTGATGCATGTGGGTAAAATTGCTTCTCTGTTTTGTGTGAGGAGAGCACTAGGAGAGTCAGGGGCTCGGGCCCATGAGGGTTAGGCTTGGGCACCCAACCAAGTGTCTAAAACACTGCAACACGCACACACATGTTGACAATCAAACATACATAGACACATACACACAGCACTGTCTATACATTTGAACATGTTTGCAGTACAAGCTCCAACGACAGATAAATGTGATGCCCTGATGTATGATTATGAAGATTATTATTAGAATTGTTTTATTTAACCTTTATTTAACCAGGTAGGCTAGTTGAGAACAGGCTCTCATTTACAACTGCGACCTGGCTAAGATAAAGCAAAGCAGTGCGACACAAACAACACAGAGTTACACATGGAATAAACAAGCGTACAGTCAATAACACAATAGAAAAAATAAAGTCTATATACAGTGTGTGCAAATGGCGTGAGGAGGTAAGGCAATAAATAGGCCATAGTAGCGATGGAATTACAATTTAGCATTAACACTGATAGATGAGCAGATGATGATGTGCTAGTAGAAATACTGGTGTGCAAAAGAGCAGAAAAGTTAAATAAAAACAATATGGGGATGAGGTAGGTAGATTGGTAGATTGTTATTTACAGATGGGCTATGTACAGCTGCAGCGATCGGTTAATTGCTCAGATAGCTGATGTTTAAAGTTAGTGAGGAAATATAAGTCTCTAGCTTCAGCGATTTTTGCAATTCGTTCCAGTCATTGGCAGCAGAGAACTGGAAGGAAAGGCGGCCAAAGGAGGTATTGGCTTTGGGGATGACCAGTGAGATATACCTGCTGGAGCGAGTGCTACGGGTGGGTGTTGATATCGTGACCAGTTAGCTGAGATAAGGCGGAGCTTTACCTAGCATAGACTTATAGATGACCTGGAGCCAGTGGGTCTGGCGACGAAAATGTAGCGAAGGCCAGCCGATTAGAGCATACAGGTCGCAGTGATGGGTGTTATAAGGGGCTTTGGTGAAAAAACGGATGGCACTGCATCCAGTTTGCTGAGTAGAGTGTTGGAAGCTATTTTGTAAATGACATCGCCGAAGTTGAGGATCGGTAGGATAGTCAATTTTACGAGGGTATGTTTGGCAGCAAGATTGAAGGAGGCTTTGTTGCGAAATAGGAAGCCGATTCTAGATTTAATTTTGGATTGGAGATGTTTAATATGAGTCTGGAAGGAGAGTTTACAGTCTAGCCAGACACCCAGGTATTTGTAGTTGTCCACATATTCTAAGTCAGAACCGTCCAGAGTAGTGATGCTAGTCGGGCAGGCGCGTGTGGGCAGCGAACGGTTGAAGAGCATGCCTTGGTTTTACTAGCGTTTAAGAGCAGTTGGAGGTCACGGAAGGAGTGTTGTATGGCATTGAAGCTCGTTTGGAGGTTAGTTAACACAGTGTCCAAAGAAGGGCTAGATGTATACAGAATGGTGTCGTCTGTGTAGAGGTGGATCAGGGAATCACCCGCAGCAAGAGCGACATCGTTGATATATACAGAGAAAAGAGTCGGCTCAAGAATTGAACCCTGTGGTACCCCCATAGAGACTGCCAGAGGTCCGGACAACAGGCCCTCCGATTTGACACACTGAACTTTGTCTGAGAAGTAGTTGGTGAACCAGGCGAGGCAGTCATTTGAGAAACCAAGTCTGTTGAGTCTGCAGATAAGAATACGGTGATTGACAGAGTCGAAAGCCTTGGCCAGGTTGATGAAGACAGCTGCACAGTACTGTCTTTCATCGATGGCGGTTATGATATCGTTTAGTACCATGAGCGTGGCTGAGGTACACCTGTGATCAGCTCGAAAACCAGATTGCACAGTGGAGAAGGTACGGTGGGATTCAAAATGGTCAGTGATCTGTTTGTTAACTTGGCTTTCAAAGACTTTAGAAAGACAGGGCAGGATGGATATAGGTCTATAACAGTTTGGGTCTAGAGTGTCACACCCTTTGAAGAGGGGGATGACCGCGGCAGCTTTCCAATCTTTAGGGATCTCGGACGATACGAAAGAGAGGTTGAACAGACTGGTTATAGGGGTTGCAACAATGGCGGCGGATAATTTTAGAAAGAGAGGGTCCAGATTGTCTAGCCCAGCTGATTTGTACGGGTCCAGGGTTTGCAGCTCTATCAGAACATCTGCTATCTGTATTTGGGTGAAGGAGAAGCTGGGGAGGCTTGGGCAAGTAGCTGCAGGGGGTGCAGAGCTGTTGACCGGGGTTGGGGTAGCCAGGAGAAAAGCATGGCCAGCCGTAGAGAAATGCTTATTGAAATTCTCAATTATCGTGGATTTATCGGTGGTAGCCTCAGTGCAGTGGGCAGCTGGAAGGAGGTGCTCTTATTCTCCATGGACTTTACAGTGTCCCAAAACTTTTGGGATTTAGAGCTACAGGATGCAAATTTCTATTTGAAAAAGCTAGCCTTTGCTTTCCTGACTGACTGCGTGTATTGGTTCCTGACTTCCCTGAAAAGTTGCATATCTCTGGGAATATTCGATGCTAGTGCAGTCCACCACAGGATGTTTTTGTGCTGGTCGATGGCAATCAGGTCTGGAATGAACCAAGGGCTATATCTGTTCTTAGTTCTGCATTTTTTGAAAGGGCCATGCTTATTTAAGATGGTGAGGAAATTACTTTTAGAGAACGACCAGGCATCCTCGACTGACGGGATGAGGTTAATATCCTTCCAGGATACCCGGGCCAGGTCGATGAGAAAGGCCTGTTCGCAGAAGTGTTTTAGGGAGCATTTGACAGTGATGAGGTGTGGTCGTTTGACCACGGACCCATAGCGGATGCAGGCAATGAGGCAGTGATCCCTGAGATCCTGATTGAAGACAGCAGAGGTGTATTTGGAGGGCATGTTGGTCAGGATAATATCTATGAGGGTGCCCATGATACGAATTTAGCGTTATACCTGGTGGGTTCCTAGATAATTTGTGTGAGATTGAGGGCATCTAGCTTAGATTGTAGGACTGCCGGGGTGTAACCTCTACTTCATCACCCTCCCGGATCCGGGATCCTCCTCATCAAAAAAGCTGACTAGCATAGCCTAGCCTAACGGGACAGGGATATCATATAATATAATTTTCATGAAATCACAAGTCCAATACAGCAAATGAAAGATATACATCTTGTGAATCCAGCCATCATTTCCGATTTTTAAAATGTTTTACAGCGAAAACACAATATGTATTTCTATTAGCTAACCACAATAGCCAAACACACAACCGCATATTTTCACCATGTTTCCACCGCATAGGTAGCTTTCACAAAACCGACAAAATAGAGATCAAATTAATCACTAACCTTGAACAACTTCATCAGATGACAGTCTTATAACATGTTATACAATACATTTATGTTTTGTTCGAAAATGTGCATATTTGAGGTATAAATCATAGTTTTACATTGCAGCCACCATCAAAAATAGCACTAAAGCAGCCAGAATAATTACAGAGAGCAACGTGAAATACATAAATACTCATCATAAAACATTTATGAAAAATACATGGTGTACAGCAAATGAAAGATAAACATCTTGTGAATCCAGCCAATATTTCAGATTTTTTAAGTGTTTTACAGCGAAAACACAATATAGAATTATATTAGCTTACCACAATAGCCAAACACACAAAAGCATTTATTCACCGCAAAGGTAGCTTTCGCAAAAACCAGCAATAGATATAAAATTAATCACTAACCTTTGGACAACTTCATCAGATGACAGTCTTATAACATCATGTTATACAATACATTTATGTTTTGTTCGAAAATGTGCATATTTAGAGCTGCAAATCGTGGTTATACATTGTGAATACGTAGCAACATTTCCCCAGAATGTCAGGAGATATTTTGGACACTCACCTAATCTGACCAAAGAACTCATCAAAAACTTTACATAAAAATACTTGTTGTATGGCAAATGAAAGATACACTGGTTCTTTATGCAACCGCTGTGTTAGATTTTTAAAAATAACTTTACCACAACATACAGCTTGGGTTATTGTGAGACAGCGCTCACCAACACGGCGGGGAATAGGCATCAACATATTACACAGAAATACGAAATAACATCATAAATGTTTTCTTACTTTTGCTGAGCTTCCATCAGAATGTGGTACAAGGAGTCCTATTTCCAGATTAAATCGTTGTTTGGTTTTAGAATGTCCATTTCTTCTGTCGAATTCGCGCCACAATGCTAGCCAAGGTTGCTAACATTCCCATCCTCTCTTGGCGCAAAGAACAGAAAACTCCAAAAGTCCCAATAAACGTTGAATAAACTGATAAAGCTCGGTTGAAAAAACCTACTTTATGATGTTTTTATCATATGTATCAAATAAAATCAGAGCCGGAGATATTCGCAGTGTATACCGAACGCTTTTCAGAAGACAATGTCGAGCTCCCCCGCGCGCCGTCGAAGACAAAGAAAATACCGGACCTGTCACTCCAAAAGCTCTTATTCGGCCTCAGATCAAGCTAGACACCCCATTCCACCTTCCACTGCCTGTTGACATCTAATGGAAGGCGTATGAAGTGCATACATATCGATAAATAAAAGCCAGTTGAATAGGCAGGCCCTGAAACAGAGCCTCGTTTTCAGATTTTTTACTTCCTGTATGGAAGTTTGCTGCCAAATGAGTTCTGTTTTACTCACAGATATAATTCAAACAGTTTTAGAAACTTCAGAGTGTTTTCTATCCAATAGTAATAATAATATGCATATTGTATGATCTAGAACAGAGTACGAGGCCGTTTAAATTGGGCACTATTTTTCCCAAAGTGAAAACAGCGCCCCCCTATTGACAAGAATTAAGCATATCCCAGTTTAGGTCACCTAACAGAACGAACTCTGAAGATAGACGGGGGGCAATCAATTCACATATGGTGTCCAGGGCACAGCTGGGAGCTGAGGGGGTTCTATAACAGGTGGCAACAGTGAGAGACTTATTTTTGGAGAGATTAATTTTTTTAATTAGAAGTTCGAACTGTTTGGGCATAGACCTGGAAAGTATGACAGAACTTTGCAGGCTATCTCTGGAGTAGATTGCAACTCTTCCCCCTTTGGCAGTTCTATCTTGATGAAAAATGTTGTAGTTGGGTATGGAAATCTCAGAATTTTTGGTGGCCTTCTTAAGCCAGTATTTGGACACGGCAAGGAAATCAGGGTTGGCGGAGTGTGCTTAAGCAGTGAGTAAAACAAACTTAGTGAGGAGGCTTCTGATGTTAACATGCATGAAACCAAGGCTTTTTTGGTTACAGAAGTCAACAAATGAGAGTGCCTGGGGACATGCAGGGCCTAGGTTAACCTCCACATCACCCGAGGAACAGAGGAGGAGTAGGATGAGGGTACGGCTAAAGGCTATCAAAACTGGTCGTCTAGTGTGTTGGGGACAGAGAATAAAAGGAGCAGATTTCTGGGTGTGGTAGAATAGATTCAGGGCATAATGTACACATGGTGGGGTGCGGGTACAGTGGAGGTAAACCCAGGCACCGAGTGATGATAAGAGAGGTTGCATCTCTGGACGCTCTAGCTATGCTGGGTGAGGTCACCGTATGTGTGGGAGGTGGGACAAAGGAGGTATCTGAGGCATGTTGAGTGGAACTAGGGGCTCCGCAGTAAACTAAAACAATGATAACTATCCTAAACAACAGTGTACAAGGCATATTGATATTTGAGAGAGACATAAAGCGAGGCATAAAGAAATCACAGGTGTTGATTGGGAGAGATAGCTATGACAACAACAGGTAAGACAACAACAGCTAATCAGCTAAGACAACAACAGGTAAAATGGCGATGAATGAGCAGAGCGGGTCGGTTAACTACACACAGGGCCTGAGTTCAAGGCTGGGGCTGACAAATATACAAAAAATAAACAAAATGGAGTACCGTGATTAATGACCTGTCCAGCAGGCATCAGCTATGTAGCCAAGTAATCGTAGGGTCCAGTGAACAGCAATAGATGGAACAGGGAAGCCGCGGGGCAGTCGTTACTACGCTAGCATGCGGGAGACACAGCGTTTAAAGTTAGCAGGTCGGGGTAGGTAGAAGCATCTGCTCCGATGTCCGGCAAAGGCCGATTGATCGCACAGCGGATGGAGTTACGTTGGCGGACCGGTCGTGGTGGTACGGCGGGGCGCCGTGTCGACAAAGGGTCCAGGCCAGATGGCGAAAGAGGTATTGTAGTTGTAGTAATTTTGTTTGCTAGCCGGGAGATGCGCCTGGCTCGCAGCTAACTGGTGCTAGCTTCGGAGCAGGGGCGTTAGCCACTACAGCCACTCGGTAGCAGCTAGCTAGCAGCGATGATCCGATGCAAAGGTCCAGAGCTTACGGCAAGGATCCGGGTGGAGTAGTGGATTCTAGCCGTGTTGGGGTAGAGTCCAGGAGGCATCGGCTGTGTAGCCGAGTGATCACAGAGTAGGCCGGGAGGTGGGCCTGGTTCAGGGCTAGCTTCGGGGCTGGGTCACTCGGTGGCAGCTAGCTAGCTGTGATGATCAGGAGTAATGGTCCAGGGTTTACGGCAGGAATCCGGCGTTGTACCATTTAGAAGCAGTGGAGGGGAGGGGGGTTCATCTACACTTTAGTAGCAGTGGAGGGGGGGTTCATCTACCCTTTAGTAGGAGTGGAGGGGGGGTTCATCTACCCTTTAGTAGCAGTGGAGGGGAGGGGGGGTTCATCTACCCTTTAGTAGCAGTGGAGGGGAGGGGTTCATCTACCCTTTAGTAGCAGTGGAGGGGGGGTTCATCTACCCTTTAGTAGCAGTGGAGGGGGGGTTCATCTACCCTTTAGTAGCAGTGCAGGGGAGGGGTTCATCTACCCTTTAGTAGCAGTGGAGGGGGGGTTCATTTACCCGTTAGTAGCAGTGGTGGGAGGGTTCATCTACCCTTTAGTAGCAGTGGAGGGGAGGGGGGTTCATCTACCCTTTAGTAGCAATGGCTGGGGGGGTTCATCTACCCTTTAGTAGCAGTGGAGGGGGGGTTCATCTACCCTTTAGTAGCAGTGGAGGGGAGGGGTTCATCTACCCTTTAGTAGCAGTGGAGGGGAGGGATTCATCTACCCTTTAGTAGCAGTGGAGGGGAGGGGTTCATCTACCCTTTAGTAGCAGTGGAGGGGGGGTTCATCTACCCTTTAGTAGCAGTGAAGGGGGGGGATTCATCTACCCTTTAGTAGCAGTGGAGGGGAGGGGTTCATCTACCCTTTAGTAGCAGTGGAGGGGGGGGATTCATCTACCCTTTAGTAGCAGTGGAGGGGAGGGGTTCATCTACCCTTTAGTAGCAGTGGAGGGGGGGTTCATCTACCCTTTAGTAGCAGTGGTGGGAGGGGTTCATCTACCCTTTAGTAGCAGTGGAGGGGGGGTTCATCTACCCTTTAGTAGCAGTGGTGGGAGGGTTCATCTACCCTTTAGTAGCAGTGGAGGGGGGGTTCATCTACCCTTTAGTAGCAGTGGTGGGAGGGGTTCATCTACCCTTTAGTAGCAGTGGTGGGAGGGTTCATCTACCCTTTAGTAGCAGTGGAGGGGAGGGGGGTTCATCTACCCTTTAGTAGCAGTGGCTGGGGGGGTTCATCTACCCTTTAGTAGCAGTGGAGGGGAGGGGTTCATCTACCCTTTAGTAGCAGGGGGGGGGGGGTTCATCTACCCTTTAGTAGCAGTGGAGGGGGGGTTCATCTACCCTTTAGTAGCAGTGGAGGGGAGGGGGGTTCATCTACCCTTTAGTAGCAGTGGAGGGGAGGGGTTCATCTACCCTTTAGTAGCAGTGGAGGGGAGGGTTCATCTACCCTTTAGTAGCAGTGGAGGGGAGGGGGGTTCATCTACCCTTTAGTAGCAGTGGCTGGGGGGGTTCATCTACCCTTTAGTAGCAGTGGAGGGGAGGGGTTCATCTACCCTTTAGTAGCAATGGCTGGGGGGGTTCATCTACCCTTTAGTAGCAGTGGAGGGGAGGGGGGTTCATCTACCCTTTAGTAGCAGTGGAGGGGAGGGGGGTTCATCTACCCTTTAGTAGCAGTGGAGGGGAGGGGGGTTCATCTACCCTTTAGTAGCAGTGGCTGGGGGGGTTCATCTACCCTTTAGTAGCAATGGCTGGGGGGGTTCATCTACCATAAAGTAGCAGTGGAGGGGAGGGGTTCATCTACCCTTTAGTAGCAGTGGAGGGGGGGTTCATCTACCCTTTAGTAGCAGTGGAGGGGAGGGGAATTCATCTACCCTTTAGTAGCAGTGGAGGGGGGGTTCATCTACCCTTTAGTAGCAGTGGAGGGGGGGTTCATCTACCCTTTAGTAGCAGTGGAGGGGGGGTTCATCTACCCTTTAGTAGCAGTGGAGGGGGGGGTTCATCTACCCTTTAGTAGCAGTGGAGGGGAGGGGGGTTCATCTACCCTTTAGTAGCAGTGGAGGGGGGGTTCATCTACCCTTTAGTAGCAGTGGAGGGGGGGGTTCATCTACCCTTTAGTAGCAGTGGAGGGGAGGGGTTCATCTACCCTTTAGTAGCAGTGGAGGGGGGGTTCATCTACCCTTTAGTAGCAGTGGAGGGGGGGTTCATCTACCCTTTAGTAGCAGTGGAGGGGAGGGGGGGTTCATCTACCCTTTAGTAGCAGTGGAGGGGGGGTTCATCTACCCTTTAGTAGCAGTGGAGGGGAGGGGTTCATCTACCCTTTAGTAGCAGTGGAGGGGAGGGGTTCATCTACCCTTTAGTAGCAGTGGAGGGGGGGTTCATCTACCCTTTAGTAGCAGTGCAGGGGGGGGGTTCATCTACCCTTTAGTAGCAGTGGAGGGGGGGTTCATCTACCCTTTAGTAGCAGTGGAGGGGAGGGGTTCATCTACCCTTTAGTAGCAGTGGAGGGGGGGGGGTTCATCTACCCTTTAGTAGCAGTGGAGGGGGGGTTCATCTACCCTTTAGTAGCAGTGGAGGGGAGGGGTTCATCTACCCTTTAGTAGCAGTGGAGGGGGGGTTCATCTACCCTTTAGTAGCAGTGGAGGGGAGGGGTTCATCTACCCTTTAGTAGCAGTGGAGGGGGGGTTCATCTACCCTTTAGTAGCAGTGGAGGGGAGGGGGTTCATCTACCCTTTAGTAGCAGTGGAGGGGGGGTTCATCTACCCTTTAGTAGCAGTGGAGGGGAGGGGTTCATCTACCCTTTAGTAGCAGTGGAGGGGGGGTTCATCTACCCTTTAGTAGCAGTGGAGGGGAGGGGTTCATCTACCCTTTAGTAGCAGTGGAGGGGGGGTTCATCTACCCTTTAGTAGCAGTGGAGGGGGGGTTCATCTACCCTTTAGTAGCAGTGGAGGGGGGGGTTCATCTACCATTTAGTAGCAGTGGAGGGGAGGGGTTCATCTACCCTTTAGTAGCAGTGGAGGGGAGGGGTTCATCTACCCTTTAGTAGCAGTGGAGGGGAGGGGTTCATCTACCCTTTAGTAGCAGTGGAGGGGGGGTTCATCTACCCTTTAGTAGCAGTGGAGGGGAGGGGTTCATCTACCCTTTAGTAGCAGTGGAGGGGGGGGGTTCATCTACCATTTAGTAGCAGTGGAGGGGAGGGGGGTTCATCTACCCTTTAGTAGCAGTGGAGGGGGGGTTCATCGACCCTTTAGTAGGAGTGGAGGGGGGGGTTCATCTACCCTTTAGTAGCAGTGGAGGGGAGGGGGGATCATCTACCCTTTAGTAGCAGTGGAGGGGAGGGGGGTTCATCTACCCTTTAGTAGCAGTGGAGGGGGGGTTCATCTACCCTTTAGTAGCAGTGGAGGGGAGGGGTTCATCTACCCTTTAGTAGCAGTGGAGGGGGGGTTCATCTACCCTTTAGTAGCAGTGGAGGGGGGGTTCATCTACCCTTTAGTAGCAGTGGAGGGGAGGGGTTCATCTACCCTTTAGTAGCAGTGGAGGGGAGGGGTTCATCTACCATTTAGTAGCAGTGGAGGGGGGGTTCATCTACCCTTTAGTAGCAGTGGAGGGGAGGGGGGGTTCATCTACCCTTTAGTAGCAGTGGAGGGGAGGGGGGGTTCATCTACCCTTTAGTAGCAGTGGAGGGGAGGGGTTCATCGACCCTTTAGTAGGAGTGGAGGGGAGGGGTTCATCTACCATTTAGTAGCAGTGGAGGGGAGGGGTTCATCTACCATTTAGTAGCAGTGGAGGGGAGGGGGGGTTAATCTACCCTTTAGTAGCAGTGGAGGGGAGGTGGTTTCATCTACCCTTTAGTAGCAGTGGAGGGGAGTGGTTCATCTACCCTTTAGTAGCAGTGGAGGGGGGGTTCATCTACCCTTTAGTAGCAGTGGAGGGGAGGGGTTCATCTACCCTTTAGTAGCAGTGGAGGGGAGGGGGGTTCATCTACCCTTTAGTAGCAGTGGAGGGGGTTTCATCTACCCTTTAGTAGCAGTGGAGGGGAGGTGGTTTCATCTACCCTTTAGTAGCAGTGGAGGGGAGGGGTTCATCTACCCTTTAGTAGCAGTGGACGGGGGGGGGGTCATCTACTCTTTAGTTGCAATGGAGGGGAGGGGGGGGGGTTCATATAGCCTTTATTAGAAATGGAGGGGCGGGGTTTTCTCTGCCCTTTAGTAGCAGTGGAGTGGAGGTGGGGGTTCATCTACCCTTCAGTAGCAGTGGAGGGGAGGGGGGTCGGGGGGTTTATCCACCCTTTTTGAGCGGTTTCCCCTGTTCTGCTCCCTCAGAAGAGCTGTTGAAGGTGGATGTGGCAGGTGTAAGGAATATAGCCAGGGCTGAGACTAGGGGTGGATCTGTACAGTTATAGGGCTGAGACTAGGGGTGGATCTGTACAGTTATAGGGCTGAGACTAGGGATGCATCTGTACAGTTAAGACTCAGGATGGGGATGGGGCTGAGTATGAACTGGAGCAGGACGTATGCTGAGGCTGGGACTAGGGCTGGAGATGGAGCTGAAATGTGTCTGTAATTGCAGCACAACTAGGCCTGGGCCTGAGGATATGTTGGAGCTGGAACTGGAACTGGAGCAGAACTGGGGTTGGGGCTGCAGTCAAAGCTGAAATTTGGGCTCCAAAGTTGGAATAGAGCTGTCTGGTAGCTGGGATAGGGATAAGGCTGGGACAGATACAGAGTCTGGGGCTGGCATGGGGATAAGGCTGGGACTGATACAGAGTCTGGGGCTGGGATGGGGATAAGGCTGGGACTGATACAGAGTCTGGGCTGGGATGGGGATAAGGCTGGGACTGATACAGAGTCTGGGGCTGGGATGGGGATAATGCTGGGACAGATACAGAGTCTTGGGCTGGGATGGGGATAAGGCTGGGACTGATACAGAGTCTGGGGCTGGGATGGGGATAAGGTTGGGACTGATACAGAGTCTGGGGCTGGGATGGGGACAAGGCTGGGACTGATACAGAGCTGAGTCTGGGGCTGGGATGGGGATAAGGCTGGGACTGATACAGAGTCTGGGGCTGGGATGGGGATAATGCTGGGACTGATACAGAGTCTGGGGCTGGGATGGGGATAAGGCAGGGACTGATACAGAGTCTGGGGCTGGGATGGGGATAAGGCTGGGACAGATACAGAGTCTGGGGCTGGGATGGGGATAAGGCTGGGACAGATACAGAGTCTGGGGCTGGGATGGGGATAAGGCTGGGACTGATACAGAGTCTGGGGCTGGGATGGGGATAAGGCTGGGACAGATACAGAGTCTGGGGCTGGGATGGGGATAAGGCTGGGACAGATACAGAGTCTGGGACTGGGATGGGGATAAGGCTGGGACTGATAAAGAGCTGAGTCTGGGGATGTAATGGGGATAAGGCTGGGACAATACAGAGTCTGGGGCTGGAATGGGGATAAGGCTGGGACAGATACAGAGTCTGGGGCTGGGATGGGGATACGGCTGGGACTGATACAGAGTTGCTGGGGCTGGGATGGGGATAAGGCTGGGACTGATACAGAGTCTGGGGCTGGGATGGGGATAAGGCTGGGACAGATACAGAGTCTGGGGCTGGGATGGGGATAATGCTGGGACTGATACAGAGTCTGGGCTGGGATGGGGATAAGGCTGGGACTGATACAGAGTCTGGGGCTGGGATGGGGATAATGCTGGGACTGATACAGAGTCCAGGGCTGGGATGGGGATAAGGCTGGGACTGATACAGAGCTGAGTCTGGGGATGGAATGGGGATAAGGCTGGGACTGATACAGAGTCTGGGCTGGGATGGGGATAAGGTTGGGACTGATACAGAGTCTGGGGCTGGGATGGGGATAAGGTTGGGACTGATAAAGAGCTGAGTCTGGGGATGGAATGGGGATAAGGTTGGGACTGATACAGAGTCTGGGCTGGGATGGGGATAAGGTTGGGACTGATACAGAGTCTGGGGCTGGGATGGGGATAAGGTTGGGACTGATAAAGAGCTGAGTCTGGGGATGGAATGGGGATAAGGTTGGGACTGATACAGAGTCTGGGGCTGGGATGGGGATAAGGCTGGGACTGATACAGAGTCTTGGGCTGGGATGGGGATAAGGCTGGGACTGATAAAGAGCTGAGTCTGGGGATGGAATGGGGATAAGGTTGGGACTGATACAGAGTCTGGGGCTGGGATGGGGATAAGGCTGGGACTGATACAGAGTCTGGGGCTGGGATGGGGATAAGGTTGGGACTGATACAGAGTCTGGGACTGGGATGGGGATAAGGCTGGGACTGATACAGAGTCTGGGGCTGGGATGGGGATAAGGTTGGGACTGATACAGAGCTGAGTCTGGGGATGGAATGGGGATAAGGTTGGGACTGATACAGAGTCTGGGGCTGGGATGGGGATAAGGTTGGGACTGATACAGAGTCTGGGGCTGGGATGGGGATAAGGCTGGGACTGATACAGAGTCTGGGGCTGGGATGGGGATAAGGCTGGGACTGATACAGAGTCTGGGGCTGGGATGGGGATACGGCTGGGACAGATACAGAGTCTGGGGCTGGGATGGAGATAAGGCTGGGACTGATACAGATTCTGGGGCTGGGATGGGGATAAGGCTGGGACTGATAAAGAGCTGAGTCTGGGGATGGAATGGGGATAAGGTTGGGACAGATACAGAGTCTGGGGCTGGGGATGGAATGGGGATAAGGTTGGGACAGATACAGAGTCTGGGGCTGGGATGGGGATAAGGCTGGGACAGATACAGAGTCTGGGCTGGGATGGGGATAAGGTTGGGACTGATACAGAGTCTGGGGCTGGGGATGGAATGATAAGGTTGGGACTGATACAGAGTCTGGGGCTGGGATGGGGATAAGGCTGGGACAGATACAGAGTCTGGGCTGGGATGGGGATAAGGTTGGGACTGATACAGAGTCTGGGGCTGGGATGGGGATAAGGTTGGGACTGATACAGAGTCTGGGGCTGGGATGGGGATAAGGCTGGGACTGATACAGAGCTGAGGCTGGGATGGGGATAAGGCTGGGACTGATACAGAGTCTGGGGCTGGGATGGGGATAAGGTTGGGACTGATACAGAGTCTGGGCTGGAATGGGGATAAGGCTGGGACTGATACAGAGTCTGGGGCTGGGATGGGGATAAGGCTGGGACAGATACAGAGTCTGGGGCTGGGATGGGGATAAGGCTGGGACAGATACAGAGTCTGGGGCTGGGATGGGGATAAGGCTGGGACTGATACAGAGCTGAGGCTGGGATGGGGATAAGTTTGGGACTGATACAGAGTCTGGGGCTGGGATGGGGATAAGGTTGGGACTGATACAGAGTCTGGGCTGGGATGGGGATAAGGCTGGGACAGATACAGAGTCTGGGGCTGGGATGGGGATAAGGCTGGGACTGATACAGAGTCTGGGGCTGGGATGGGGATAAGGCTGGGACTGATACAGAGCTGAGGCTGGGATGGGGATAAGGTTGGGACTGATACAGAGCTGAGGCTGGGATGGGGACAAGGCTGGGACTGATACAGAGCTGAGGCTGGGATGGGGATAAGGTTGGGACTGATACAGAGCTGGGGCTGGGATGGGGATAAGGCTGGGACTGATACAGAGTCTGGGGCTGGGATGGGGATAAGGTTGGGACTGATACAGAGTCTGGGGCTGGGATGGGGATAAGGTTGGGACTGATACAGAGCTGGGGCTGTGTTTGGGTGGCACTGGGTTATTGATGAGATTGTCAAAATAGGTTTTTGTCAGTCTTTGTGAGGCACTGAGGGGGGAGGGAGGAGGGGGAGGGAAGGGTGAGGGAATTAGGGCCGGGACAATACCAGTAACGCTGCAAGGAAACAAAACACAAAGCAGATTTAACTTCTTTAGAAAACAGCACTAATGTTGCAAACAAACATTATGTTGTCATCCAGATTCACATTTATATCATGTTGTCATCCAGAGTCACATTTATTAATTTCCAAGCTGTAGCACATAATATTTAAAATACAGCAGGTTTTTAAAATACCAAAGAGTGTGGTCTGCTTCGTGTTTTTTTTTTTACCTTGGAAAAAAATTTCCGATACTGGTATCGTCCTGGCCCTAGAAGGAATGGGAAGGGGGTTTGGCACAGGGGGTGGGTGAGAGGATGAGTTCCGTTTAAGGTCTACTGAGCATAAAATGGTTCTCCAGACACTAGTGAATAATGAACAGAGGGAAAATGAGAAAAGGAGGGGTAGAGATAGAAGTAGATATGTGGAAATAGAAAAAGAGAAAGAGAAAGTGAGACAGTGTGGGAGTGGCAGACTGAGAAAGAGAGATGGGAGGGGGAGGGGAAGGGGGGGACAGATTATTCCGATGAAGAGAGAGCGAGAGGGAGGGGAGAGCAGAGAGAATGGGCGAAGATGTCGAAACAGAGAGATAACGAAGAGAGTGATTGTCACTTTCATTGTGCACACCTGTCCCCGATTCCCACTGATTAGTATTTGTATATATGTGCCCTTTGGTTTCCATGGTCTGGTCGATTATTGTTACATTGTCCGTTAGTGCGTGTGCGTACCTGTTCTGTGTGTTTTGGGATTCATTGTGTGCGTGTGTATTTATTCGAGGTACTCCTCGCTCTTCGTTTGGGTTTCAACCCTGTGTTTTTGTTACATGTTTGTTGGGTCTTCGTCCCCGTGCCCTTTACATGGCACGCCGTAATTTGGGACTTAATAAAAAAAGCTATTACGCATTCCTGTGCTTGTCTCCCGAATCATTGTTACCAACCTGACAGTGATGTAGAAAGGGAGGGTATGAAATGAGTTTGTGACCTTTTAATGTGATCTGATGTCCCTGTCTCCCGCCTATATACAATATGTACTCAATGTGAACACCGGCTTATGAAAAACTGTCATATGGTGAGGGTAATGCATACACTTCATGTATACTTCAACCCAGGGAGGCTGGTGGGAGGAGTTATAGGAAGACAGGCTCATTGTAATGGCTGGTAAGGAATTAATGCAACGGTTTCCATTCGTTCGATGTGTTTGATACTGTTCCATTTACTCCATTCCAGCCATTGCAATGAGCCCATCCTTCTATAGCTCATCACACCAGCCACCTCTGCCCTATACTACTCCGATGTATTGACTCGCTAGTGCAGGGATCTCCAACCCTGTTCCTGGAGAGCTACCCTCATGTAGGTTTTCGCTCCAAACCCAGTTGTAACTAACATGGTTCAGCTTATCAACCAGCTAATTATTAGAATCAGGTGTGCTAGATTAGGTTTGGAGTGAAAACCTACAGGACGATCGCTCTCCAGGAACAGGGTTGGAGTGAAAACCTACAGGACGATGGCTCTCCAGGAACAGGGTTGGAGTGAAAACCTACAGGACGATGGCTCTCCAGGAATAGGGTTGGAGTGAAAACCTACAGGACGATGGCTCTCCAGGAACAGGGTTGGAGTGAAAACCTACAGGACGATGGCTCTCCAGGAACAGGGTTGGAGTGAAAACCTACAGGACGATGGCTCTCCAGGAATAGGGTTGGAGTGAAAACCTACAGGACGATGGCTCTCCAGGAACAGGGTTGGAGTGAAAACCTACAGAACGATGGCTCTCCAGGAACAGGGTTGGAGTGAAAATCTACAGAACAATGGCTCTCCAGGAACAGGGTTGGAGTGAAAACCTACAGGACGATGGCTCTCCAGGAACAGGGTTGGAGTGAAAACCTACAGGACGATGGCTCTCCAGGAACAGGGTTGGAGTGAAAACCTACAGGACGATGGCTCTCCAGGAACAGGGTTGGAGTGAAAACCTACAGGACGATGGCTCTCCAGGAACAGGGTTGGAGTGAAAACCTACAGGACGATGGCTCTCCAGGAACAGGGTTGGAGTGAAAACCTAAAGGACGATGGCTCTCCAGGAACAGGGTTGGAGTGAAAACCTACAGGACGATGGCTCTCCAGGAACAGGGTTGGAGTGAAAACCTACAGAACGATGGCTCTCCAGGAACAGGGTTGGAGTGAAATTCTACAGAACAATGGCTCTCCAGGAACAGGGTTGGAGTGAAAACCTACAGGACGATGGCACTCCAGGAACAGGGTTGTAGATGCCTGTTGTAGTGTATGCAGTTATACAAACCCCCATACAGTACATCATTGGACATACTCTCTATTTCAAACTAATGAGTACAACAAGCCTCTCGGCCTCACCCCAACACATGAATACCGCAAGCCTCTCGGCTTCACTCCAACACATGAATACCACAAGCCTCTCGGCTTCACTCCAACACATGAATACCGCAAGCCTTTCGGCTTCACTCCAACACAAGAATACCACAAGCCTCTCGGCTTCACTCCAACACATGAATACCACAAGCCTCTCGGCTTCACTCCAACACAAGAATACCACAAGCCTCTCGGCTTCACTCCAACACATGAATACCACAAGCTTCTCGGCTTCACTCCAACACAAGAATACCACAAGCTTCTCGGCTTCACTCCAACACAAGAATAACACAAGCTTCTCGGCTTCACTCCAACACAAGAATAACACAAGCTTCTCGGCTTCACTCCAACACAAGAATACCACAAGCTTCTCGGCTTCACTCCAACACAAGAATACCACAAGCTTCTCGGCTTCACTCCAACATATGAATAACACAAGCTTCTTGGCTTCACTCCAACACAAGAATACCACAAGCTTCTCGGCTTCACTCCAACACAAGAATACCACAAGCTTCTCGGCTTCACTCCAACACAAGAATACCACAAGCCTCTCGGCTTCACTCCAACACATGAATACCACAAGCCTCTCGGCTTCACTCCAACACATGAATATCACAAGCCTCTCGGCTTCACTCCAACACAAGAATAACACAAGCTTCTCGGCTTCACTCCAACACAAGAATACCACAAGCTTCTTGGCTTCACTCCAACATATGAATAACACAAGCTTCTTGGCTTCACTCCAACACAAGAATACCACAAGCTTCTCGGCTTCACTCCAACACAAGAATACCACAAGCTTCTCGGCTTCACTCCAACACAAGAATACCACAAGCTTCTCGGCTTCACTCCAACATATGAATAACACAAGCTTCTCGGCTTCACTCCAACACAAGAATAACACAAGCTTCTTGGCTTTACTCCAACACAAGAATAACACAAGCTTCTTGGCTTCACTCCAACACAAGAATAACACAAGCTTCTTGGCTTCACTCCAACACAAGAATACCACAAGCTTCTCGGCTTCACTCCAACATATGAATAACACAAGCTTCTCGGCTTCACTCCAACACAAGAATACCACAAGCTTCTCGGCTTCACTCCAACACAAGAATAACACAAGCTTCTTGGCTTCACTCCAACACAAGAATAACACAAGCTTCTCGCCTTCACTCCAACACAAGAATAACACAAGCTTCTCGGCTTCACTCCAACACAAGAATAACGCAAGCTTCTCGGCTTCACTCCAACACAAGAATAACACAAGCTTCTTGGCTTCACTCCAACACAAGAATACCACAAGCCTCTCGGCTTCACTCCAACACATGAATACCACAAGCCTCTCGGCTTCACTCCAACACATGAATACCACAAGCCTCTCGGCTTCACTCCAACACAAGAATATCACAAGCTTCTTGGCTTCACTCCAACACAAGAATACTACAAGCTTCTCGGCTTCACTCCAACACAAGAATACCACAAGCTTCTCGGCTTCACTCCAACACAAGAATACCACAAGCTTCTCGGCTTCACTCCAACATATGAATAACACAAGCTTCTTGGCTTCACTCCAACACAAGAATACCACAAGCTTCTCGGCTTCACTCCAACATATGAATAACACAAGCTTCTCGGCTTCACTCCAACACAAGAATACCACAAGCTTCTCGGCTTCACTCCAACACAAGAATAACACAAGCTTCTCGCCTTCACTCCAACACAAGAATAACACAAGCTTCTCGGCTTCACTCCAACACAAGAATAACACAAGCTTCTCGGCTTCACTCCAACACAAGAATAACACAAGCTTCTTGGCTTCACTCCAACACAAGAATACCACAAGCCTCTCGGCTTCACTCCAACACATGAATACCACAAGCCTCTCGGCTTCACTCCAACACATGAATACCACAAGCCTCTCGGCTTCACTCCAACACAAGAATAACACAAGCTTCTCGGCTTCACTCCAACACAAGAATACCACAAGCTTCTTGGCTTCACTCCAACATATGAATAACACAAGCTTCTTGGCTTCACTCCAACACAAGAATACCACAAGCTTCTCGGCTTCACTCCAACACAAGAATAACACAAGCTTCTTGGCTTCACTCCAACACAAGAATACCACAAGCCTCTCGGCTTCACTCCAACACATGAATACCACAAGCCTCTCGGCTTCACTCCAACACATGAATACCACAAGCCTCTCGGCTTCACTCCAACACAAGAATAACACAAGCTTCTTGGCTTCACTCCAACACAAGAATACTACAAGCTTCTCGGCTTCACTCCAACACAAGAATACCACAAGCTTCTCGGCTTCACTCCAACACAAGAATACCACAAGCTTCTCGGCTTCACTCCAACATATGAATAACACAAGCTTCTTGGCTTCACTCCAACACAAGAATACCACAAGCTTCTCGGCTTCACTCCAACATATGAATAACACAAGCTTCTCGGCTTCACTCCAACACAAGAATACCACAAGCTTCTCGGCTTCACTCCAACACAAGAATAACACAAGCTTCTCGGCTTCACTCCAACACAAGAATAACACAAGCTTCTCGCCTTCACTCCAACACAAGAATAACACAAGCTTCTCGGCTTCACTCCAACACAAGAATAACACAAGCTTCTCGGCTTCACTCCAACACAAGAATAACACAAGCTTCTTGGCTTCACTCCAACACAAGAATACCACAAGCCTCTCGGCTTCACTCCAACACATGAATACCACAACCCTCTCGGCTTCACTCCAACACATGAATACCACAAGCCTCTCGGCTTCACTCCAACACAAGAATAACACAAGCTTCTCGGCTTCACTCCAACACAAGAATACCACAAGCTTCTTGGCTTCACTCCAACATATGAATAACACAAGCTTCTTGGCTTCACTCCAACACAAGACTACCACAAGCTTCTCGGCTTCACTCCAACACAAGAATACCACAAGCTTCTCGGCTTCACTCCAACACAAGAATACCACAAGCTTCTCGCCTTCACTCCAACACAAGAATAACACAAGCTTCTCGGCTTCACTCCAACACAAGAATAACACAAGCTTCTCGGCTTCACTCCAACACAAGAATAACACAAGCTTCTTGGCTTCACTCCAACACAAGAATACCACAAGCTTCTCGGCTTCACTCCAACACAAGAATACCACAAGCTTCTCGGCTTCACTCCAACACATGAATAACACAAGCTTCTCGGCTTCACTCCAACACAAGAATAACACAAGCTTCTCGGCTTCACTCCAACACAAGAATAACACAAGCATCTCGGCTTCACTCCAACATATGAATAACACAAGCCTCTCGGCTTCACTCCAATACATGAATACCACAAGCCTCTCGGCTTCACTCCAACACAAGAATAACACAAGCTTCTCGGCTTCACTCCAACACAAGAATACCACAAGCTTCTTGGCTTCACTCCAACACAAGAATAACACAAGCTTCTTGGCTTCACTCCAACACAAGAATAACACAAGCTTCTCGGCTTCACTCCAACATATGAATAACACAAGCTTCTCGGCTTCACTCCAACACAAGAATAACACAAGCTTCTTGGCTTCACTCCAACACAAGAATAACACAAGCTTCTCGGCTTCACTCCAACACAAGAATAACACAAGCTTCTCGGCTTCACTCCAACACAAGAATAACACAAGCTTCTCGGCTTCACTCCAACACAAGAATAACACAAGCTTCTTGGCTTCACTCCAACACATGAATAACACAAGCTTCTTGGCTTCACTCCAACATATGAATACCACAAATGACTCTGGTTGGGTAGCCTGGCTAAATGCCTCTTTATTACCCCTTTTCTGAAGCTGTCCAGTTCCTTGTGTAAGAATGTGATGTGTCAGGATTGTTCCATACCAGAGACATCATAGAAATCCCAGTTATGCAAACGGCTGCTGCTAGTATGAGATGGTGGACAACGATAGTCCCTCAATCTCCCCGAGCCACGTCAACATGGCTGTCATTATTTCTCTGTGGTGAAATCCAATTCAGTGGCAGGGAAGTGGGAAATCTGTGACCTATTTTTATTTCCCCCATTATTTTGCATGCTATTTAGGTCACAACGAGACAACGTTTCCAGAGCGAGGACAAGGGCTTACTGTACTGCTGGCTCCCCAGCCCCGATATGTAATTGAAAACATACAAATGGATTAGATGGAGAGGGTTCAGAGCCATTGGTCTGGTCACTGCTGGAGAGGTCACACGTTCAGCTCTTTAATACCAGGGAGGAGAGGAGGGGAGAGAGAGGAGAGATAGAGAGGGAGAGAGAGAGAGAGATAGAGAGGAGGGAGGGGAGAGAGAGGAGAGATAGAGAGGAGGGAGGGGAGAGAGAGGAGAGATAGAGAGGAGGGAGGGGAGAGAGAGGAGAGATAGAGAGGAGAGATAGAGAGGAGGGAGGGGAGAGAGAGGAGAGATAGAGAGGAGAGATAGAGAGGAGGGAGGGGAGAGAGAGGAAAGATAGAGAGGAGAGAGAGGAGAGATAGAGAGGAGGGAGGGGAGAGAGAGGAGAGATAGAGAGGAGAGAGAGGAGAGATAGAGAGGAGGGAGGGGAGAGAGAGGAGAGATAGAGAGGAGGGAGGGGAGAGAGAGGAGAGATAGAGAGGAGAGGAGAGGAGAGAGAGAGAGAGAGATAGAGAGGAGGGAGGGGAGAGAGAGGAGAGATAGAGAGGAGGGAGGGGAGAGAGAGGAGAGATAGAGAGGAGAGGAGGGGAGAGAGAGGAGAGATAGAGAGGAGGGAGGGGAGAGAGAGGAGAGATAGAGAGGAGAGGAGGGGAGAGAGAGGAGAGATAGAGAGGAGGGAGGGGTATAGGGACGTGGAGATCCATGGATTTAGGGGGAACATGGTGAGACTGGTTTTCAATTCAAACAGGCACATATTCAACATGCACACATACAAACACAACACACACATAAACACACAGAGAAACAGGGGAAAGGCAGGCCACACACACATACACACTCTTATAGCCATTCACTTATGCACACACACAGCAGGGCAGATGCATTATATTTGACAGCACTACAGACTATAGAGTCCTCATTCTGACATAATATTGCGTGAGGAGGACCTGCCTTTCGTCTGGCAGAGAGAGGTCTGGCGTGACACGCATGGTGGAGCCAGCCAGCCAGTCAGCCAGCCAGCCAACCAGTCAGCCTGGCCATGGTGACACTGGGGACAGGCTCTAGGTCGCCAGTGGTAATGTGTTGGTCTGTGTCACTGCTGGGTTGTGAGATGGCATGTAAAACTGTAAAAGTGCTGAGTCAGTGTCTGTAAATGAGCTGTCCATCATTACTAGAACACATTACTTACTGACACTATATTTAACGTCTTAGGTTACACTGACAAAACCTTTTTCTGTACTGTGTTTTAGGAGGGTTTGTTAAAAGGTTGGGTAATGGGAGTTCATATTTGGCCCCCTGGCTGTCTATTATGGCTGTTATTGTTGGAGAAGACGATGAAAGAAAAATATAAGATATTTTGAAGGAAAAGAACAAGAAGTGAAAAGAAAAAATACAAAATGGACCTAACAGAGAGAGAAGAGAAGGGAGAGAGGAGCCACAGCGAGAGGAGAGGAATGGAGAAAGGAGGGGAGGAAGGGGGAGAAGAGCCACAGAGAGAGGGGAAGAAGGGGGAGAGGAGCCACAGAGAAAGGGTAGGAAGGGGGAGAGGAGCCACAGAGAAAGGGGAGGAAGGGGGAGAGGAGCCACAGAGAGAGGAGAGGAAGGGGGAGAGGAGCCACAGAGAGAGGAGAGGAAGGGAGAAAGGAGGGGAGGAAGGGGGAGAAGAGCCACAGAGAGAGGGGAGGAAGGGGGAGAGGAGCCACAGAGAGAGGGGATGAATGGAAAGAGGAGCCACAGGGAGAGGAGAGGAATGGAGAGAGGAGCCACAGAGAGAGGAGAGGAAAGAGGAGAGGAGCCACAGAAAGATCAGAGGGCAGAAGATGAGAAGTGAGAAGAGTGGAGGAATACAAATGAAAGGAAGAAGGGAGGTGAAGAGTGGAGAGGAGAAAGGGGAAAATGTACAAAAATGAGAAATGAGAGGAAAAGGGGAGGAGATGAGTGGTGAGTGAGAGAACGAAGGAGGGAGAGTAATCTCTGAAGAGAGAGAGAGAGAGAGAGAGAGAGAGAGAGAGAGAGAGAGAGAGAGAGAGAGAGAGAGAGAGAGAGAGAGAGAGGGAGAGAGAGAGAGAGAGAGAGAGAGAGAGAGAGAGAGAGAGAGAGAGAGAGAGAGAGAGAGAGAGAGAGAGAGAGAGAGAGAGAGAGAGAGAGAGAGAGAGAGAGAGAGAGAGAGGAAGAGAGAGAGAGAGAGAGAGAGAGAGAGAGAGAGAGAGAGAGAGAGAGAGAGAGAGAGAGAGAGAGAGGAAGAGAGAGAGAGAGAGAGAGAGAGAGAGAGAGAGAGAGAGAGAGAGAGAGAGAGAGAGAGAGAGAGAGAGAGAGAGAGAGAGAGAGAGAGAGGGAGAGAGAGAGAGAGAGAGAGAGAGAGAGAGAGAGAGAGAGAGAGAGAGAGAGAGAGAGAGAGAGAGAGAGAGAGAGAGAGAGAGAGAGAGAGAGAGAGAGAGAGAGAGAGAGAGAGAGAGAGAGAGAGAGAGAGAGGTGTACTCGGCGAAGGAGTCTGAGACTCGTCGGCACATCCATGACCTAGATTCCTGCTTTTCCCCAGATTCCACTCTCTCATGAATGTTTGATTACGCCGCTGACAATAGCTGTATTCGAGCCATACACTTTCTAAATTACAAACCGACCGGAGCAGTGGAACGCAATCCATTCTAGATGGAGCGAAAAAGGAGGAGAAATTGATTTGAGAATTCTCACCTCCAGCGGAGAGCCAAGGCCCTGGTCCCTCTGGACTCTGGAGGAGAGAAAGCAGACAGTGGAGTGATTTAACAGCCATGCATCTCCTCAGCTGTCTCGCACATACACACTCACATGCACGCACACATACACACTCACATACACACTCACATACACACTCACATGCACGCACACATACACACTCACATACACACTCACATACACACTCACATGCACGCACACATACACACTCACATACACACTCACATACACACTCACATGCACGCACACATACACACTCACATACACACTCACATACACACTCACATGCACGCACACATACACACTCACATACACACTCACATGCACACTCACATACACACTCACATACACACTCACATACACACTCACATACACACTCACATGCATGCACACACAGGGCTGGATCAGAGGGGTAAAAGTAACTGCTGATAAAACACGTCACTGGGGAAGGAACCAGACACATACCAGTTTGTCGTGAATAGCTTCTCAATGTGAAAAATTGGCACCACTTTAGTGGTGCTTGAGATATTTAAACCTAGACAAATAGCTTGTTGGTGGGGACGCGAGCACGCTCACTCCACACACCCACACACGTATACCATAAGAGTGTCATTTTAGCTTTACGATTGAAACAATCAGTGTGATCAGTGGTCCACCCCTCCCCTCCCCTCTACATTCTACCATTCCTCATGACTCCTCCTCCTCTCCCCCTCTCAGTTCCAAATCACGGCATGGCAAATCTTATAGTGCATCAGCTGTTGTCATGGGCACAGATAAACCTTTAGTGGTGTTGTCATGGTAACCATTCTGGGGAGTCAAGCTTGACTCTGCAGCCGCCGAGAGAAAGAGAGAGAGAGCGCTTAGACACCAGATGACAAAATGGCGGCAAGACTAACAGAGAGGGACGCAGCTGAATCACATCTATCAGAGGGATGCGACTGAATCACATCTATCAGAGGGACGCGACTGAATCACATCTATCAGAGGGACGTAACTGAATCACATCTATCAGAGGGACACGACTGAATCACATCTATCAGAGGGACGCGACTGAATCACATCTATCAGAGGGACGCGACTGAATCACACCTATCAGAGGGACGTGACTGAATCTGTCATGTTTTGTCATTGATTATCATGTCTTGTCCCTGTGCTTCCCTCTGCTGGTCTTATTAGGTTCTTTCCCTCTTTCTATCCCTCTCTCTCCCCCTTCCTCTCTCCCTCTCTCGCTCTCTCTCTCTATCGTTCCGTTCCTGCTCCCAGCTGTTTCTCATTCTCCTAACGACCTCATTTACTCTTTCACACCTGTCCCCTATTTTGCCCTCTGATTAGAGTCCCTATTTCTCCCTCTGTTTTCCGCTTCTGTCCTTGTCGGATTCTTGTTTGATGTTTGCTGTTCTGTGTCCTTGTTCCGCCCTGTCGTGTTTTTTGCCTTCTTCAGATGCTGCGTGTGAGCAGGTGTCTATGTCAGCTACGGCCTGTGCCTTCCTAAAGCGACCTGCAGTCTGTGGTCGCGTCTCCAGTCGTTCCTCTCTATTGACGAGAGGATTTCAGTTTCCTGTTTTGGATTTACCATTGATAATATCCAGGAGAATCATTATTTGTTTAATACTGGAATAAAGACTCTGTTTCTATTACGTCGCTTTTGGGTCCTCATTCATCAGCATAACAGAAGAATCCGACCAAGATGGACCCAGCGACTACGGATTCTCTCAACACTGCCGTCAAGTTCCAGGGAGCAATGCTCGGCAGACTCGAGCAGGAATTGTCTGCTGCTCGTCATGCCGTTGAGACCCTGGCCGCTCAGGTCTCCGACCTGTCAGGACAGTTTCAGAGTATTCGTCTCGTGCCACCAGCTACTTCCTGGTCTTCCGAGTCTCCGGAACCTAGGGTTAATAACCCACCATGTTACTCTGGGCAGCCCACTGAGTGTCGCTCCTTTCTCACCCAGTGTGATATTGTGTTCTCTCTCCAGCCCAACACATACTCTAGAGAGAGAGCTCGGATCGCATACGTCATATCACTCCTTACTGGTCGGGCTCGGGAGTGGGGCACAGCTATCTGGGAGGCAAGGGCTGAGTGTTCTAACGTTTATCAGAACTTTAAAGAGGAGATGATACGGGTTTTTGATCGTTCAGTTTTTGGGAAGGAGGCTTCCAGGGCCCTGGCTTCCCTATGTCAAGGTGATCGATCCATAACGGATTACTCTATAGAGTTTCGCACTCTTGCTGCATCCAGTGACTGGAACGAGCCGGCGTTGCTCGCTCGTTTTCTGGAGGGACTCCACGCTGAGGTTAAGGATGAGATTCTCTCCCGGGAGGTTCCTTCCAGCGTGGACTCTTTGATTGCACTCGCCATCCGCATAGAACGACGGGTAGATCTTCGTCACCGAGCTCGTGGAAGAGAGCTCGCGTTAACGGTGTTTCCCCTCTCCGCATCTCAACCATCTCCTCCCACCGGCTCAGAGACTGAGCCCATGCAGCTGGGAGGTATTCGCATCTCGACTAAGGAGAGGGAACGGAGAATCACCAACCGCCTTTGCCTCTATTGCGGTTCTGCTGGACATTTTGTCATGTCATGTCCAGTAAAAGCCAGAGCTCATCAGTAAGCGGAGGGCTACTGGTGAGCGCTACTACTCAGGTCTCTCCATCAAGATCCGGTACTACCTTGTCGGTCCATCTACGCTGGACCGGTTCGGCTGCTTCCTGCAGTGCCTTGATAGACTCTGGGGCTGAGGGTTGTTTTATGGACGAAGCATGGGCTCGGAAACATGACATTCCTCTCAGACAGTTAGGGAAGCCCACGCCCATGTTCGCCTTAGATGGTAGTCTTCTCCCCAGTATCAGATGTGAGACACTACCTTTAACCCTCACAGTATCTGGTAACCACAGTGAGACCATTTCCTTTTAGATTTTTCGTTCACCTTTTACACCTGTTGTTTTGGGTCATCCCTGGCTAGTATGTCATAACCCTTCTATTAATTGGTCTAGTAATTCTATCCTATCCTGGAGTGTTTCTTGTCATGTGAAGTGTTTAATGTCTGCTATCCCTCCTGTTTCTTCTGTCCCCTCTTCTCAGGAGGAACCTGGTGATTTGACAGGAGTGCCGGAGGAATATCATGATCTGCGCACGGTCTTCAGTCGGTCCAGAGCCAACTCTCTTCCTCCTCACCGGTCGTATGATTGTTGTATTGATCTCCTTCCGGGGACCACTCCCCCTCGGGGTAGACTATACTCTTTGTCGGCTCCCGAACGTAAGGCTCTCGAGGATTATCTGTCTGTTTCTCTCGACGCCGGTACCGTGGTGCCTTCTTCCTCTCCCGCCGGAGCGGGGTTTTTTTTTGTTAAGAAGAAGGACGGTACTCTGCGCCCCTGCGTGGATTATCGATGGCTGAATGACATAACGGTTAAGAATCGTTATCCGCTTCCCCTTATGTCGTCAGCCTTCGAGATTCTGCAGGGAGCCAGGTTTTTTACTAAGTTGGACCTACGTAACGCTTACCATCTCGTTCGCATCAGAGAGGGGGACGAGTGGAAAACGGCGTTTAACACTCCGTTAGGGCATTTCGAATACCGGGTTCTGCCAAACGACTTAATGCACGTCAAGCTCGTTGGGCGTTGTTTTTCGCTCGTTTCGAGTTCGTGATTTCTTATCGCCCGGGAAATAAGAACACCAAGCCTGACGCGTTATCTCGTCTCTTTAGTTCTTCTGTGGCTTCTACCGACCCCGAGGGGATTCTCCCTGAAGGGCGTGTTGTCGGGTTGACTGTCTGGGGAATTGAGAGACAGGTAAAGCAAGCACTCACTCACACTGCGTCGCCGCGCGCTTGTCCTAGTAACCTTCTGTTCGTTCCTGTCTCTACTCGTCTGGCTGTTCTTCAGTGGGCTCACTCTGCCAAGTTAGCTGGCCACCCCGGCGTTCGGGGTACGCTTGCTTCTATTCGCCAGCGGTTTTGGTGGCCTACTCAGGAGCGTGACACGCGCCGTTTCGTGGCTGCTTGTTCGGACTGCGCGCAGACTAAGTCAGGGTACTCTCCTCCTGCCGGTCGTCTCAGACCGCTTCCCATTCCTTCTCGACCATGTTCTCACATCGCCTTAGACTTTATTACCGGTCTGCCTTCGTCTGCGGGGAAGACTGTGAGAGCCGCCAATAAACGTAGGATTAAGAGTCCTAGGTATTGTCGCGGTCAGAGAGTGTGGCTTTCCACTCGTAACCTTTCCCTTACGACAGCTTCTCGCAAGTTGACTCCGCGGTTCATTGGTCCGTTCCGTGTCTCTCAGGTCGTCAATCCTGTCGCTGTGCGACTGCTTCTTCCGCGACATCTTCGTCGCGTCCACCCTGTCTTCCATGTCTCCTGTGTCAAGCCTTTTCTTCGCGCCCCCATTCGTCTTCCCCCCCCCCCCCCCGTCCTTGTCGAGGGCGCACCTATTTTCAAGGTACGGAAGATCTTGGACATGCGTTCTCGGGGACGTGGTCACCAGTACTTAGTGGATTGGGAGGGTTACGGCCCTGAGGAGAGGAGTTGGGTTCCATCTCGGGACGTGCTGGACCGTGCGTTGATTGATGATTTCCTTCGTTGCCGCCAGGGTTCCTCCTCGAGTGCGCCAGGAGGCGCTCGGTGAGTGGGGGGGTACTGTCATGTTTTGTCATTGATTATCATGTCTTGTCCCTGTGCTTCCCTCTGCTGGTCTTATTAGGTTCTTTCCCTCTTTCTATCCCTCTCTCTCCCCCTTCCTCTCTCCCTCTCTCGCTCTCTCTCTCTATCGTTCCGTTCCTGCTCCCAGCTGTTTCTCATTCTCCTAACGACCTCATTTACTCTTTCACACCTGTCCCCTATTTTGCCCTCTGATTAGAGTCCCTATTTCTCCCTCTGTTTTCCGCTTCTGTCCTTGTCGGATTCTTGTTTGATGTTTGCTGTTCTGTGTCCTTGTTCCGCCCTGTCGTGTTTTTTGCCTTCTTCAGATGCTGCGTGTGAGCAGGTGTCTATGTCAGCTACGGCCTGTGCCTTCCTAAAGCGACCTGCAGTCTGTGGTCGCGTCTCCAGTCGTTCCTCTCTATTGACGAGAGGATTTCAGTTTCCTGTTTTGGATTTACCATTGATAATATCCAGGAGAATCATTATTTGTTTAATACTGGAATAAAGACTCTGTTTCTATTACGTCGCTTTTGGGTCCTCATTCATCAGCATAACAGAATCACATCTATTAGAGGGACGCGACTGAATCACATCTATTAGAGGGACGTGACTGAATCACATCTATCAGAGGGACGGGACTGAATCACACCTATTAGAGGGACGCGACTGAATCACATCTATTAGAGGGACGCGACTGAATCACATCTATTAGAGGGACGCGACTGAATCACATCTATTAGAGGGACGCGACTGAATCACATCTATTAGAGGGACGCGACTGAATCACATCTAGTAGAGGGACGCGACTGAATCACATCTATTAGAGGGACGCGACTGAATCACACCTATTAGAGGGACGTGACTGAATCACATCTATTAGAGGGACGCGACTGAATCACACCTATTAGAGGGATGCGACTGAATCACATCTATTAGACGGACGTGACTGAACCACATCTATCAGAGGGACACGACTGAATCACATCTATCAGAGGGACGTGACTGAATCACATCTATTAGAGGGACGCGACTGAATCACATCTATTAGAGGGCAACAAAAGATTCTGGAAAAGAGCAAACAAAGTCACTCTTTTTTTCACACTGTTTTTATTTATTTCGTTCTGTCTCTGGCACACACTGAAAACACACACACACACACACACACACACACACACACACACACACACACACACACACACACACACACACACACACACACACACACACACACACACACACACACACACACACACACACACACACACACACACACACACACACACACACACAGCTGTTAATCCCATTCTAGTAACCAGAGAGAACCGGTTCAGAGGTGGTAATCTCCCAAAAAAACTGTTGTTGGCTGTTGTGTGACAGCTGGCTTCAACTGGAACAATCCAGCCAGCCATTACAGGCCCCCATTTTAAAACTACTGCCCAAATCAAGAGAGCAAGACACTTTCTAAACAAACAGCAACAACATTGTTGACAGAAACAAACAAAGAATTGTGAATGACCCATTTTGGAAAGACAGGAGGAGCGGTGGAGGGCATTTTGCTTGAGACAGCCAGTTCAGTCTACAACAGATGTCCTACCAATATATGGCTCTGTCTATGTGGTTTCCATCGTTTTGGGTTGCTTCGTTACTTCCAGTATGGTTTATTTATCCCTCCCTGAAATAAGACATTTGTGTCAATATTCATAGTTCAGATATTGATTTTGATAATTAACACAAAATGATGCATTCTGGAATAATATTTAGCTAAGGAATGAACCCTCTCTGAGATTCACCAGTGGCGAGAAGAAATAGGAAGCTACACTCTTCTTCTCTCCTCTCTGGTCCAGTACTCCTCCTTCTCCTCCCCACCCCATCCCCCTCTCATAGACGCCTAGTCCCCCATCACAGTCTGGCTCGCGCGATAGACCAAATCATTCTGTCTACCGCCTGCCCTCCAGTTGCTACGGAAACGGTGTGTGTGTGGCGCTGCTGGGGGATTGGTTGCCGGGGCCGAGACGCTTACCAATCAAACCTGTTACTGGGGCGCGGGGCCCCGTCTAACGGAGAAGAGAGGGTTTGGGGGAGGGTGGAAGGAGTGAGAGTGGGGGTAGAGAGAGAGTGTGGGGTAAGAAAGAGGGGGTGTAGAGGAAGAAAAAAGGGAGAAAGAGAGAGAGAAGGAAGGAGACAGGGAGAGAGAGAGAGGGAAGGAGAGAGACAGAGAGAGGAGAGGGATGAATGGAGAGAGAGAGATGCCGCCCAATGGGGCTGGCTGTAGAACCCCTTTCTATGTATTGGCTTTTATGGTATCCATATCTGACCACTGGAGAATGGTGTAGTATGGTATGTGGTCAGAGACAACATTAAGCTACAGTAGCTTTAGAAATGAGAGTGTACTAGTTACCACATAGAGTGAGGTTCAGGTACCAGGCACATCATGGCTGAATGCGGTTCCTGTGTATCTAGTCCTGTCTTGATATTGAGAAACTACACCCTAATGAGACTAACAGGCTTCCTGCAGTCTTACCTTAACAAGCTGTCCCTCACCTCAGCCTTTCACTGTCTCTCTCCATAGGAGTGTGAATTAGCTTCTTAGGGGGTTGGTGTTGCTCATTGACAAGCTACCGTGGTTCTGTTCAGAAGGCTAAGGCTGAACAGAGCTTCAGACTAATAGTCTCCTGGTAGTGACGCCTATAGTGATGCGATTGACTGATGATGTCTCGTTAATTCCTCTGTGCTTTCATCATCTTTACCTATCCTCTACCAAGGACAGAACTACACAGTCCATTCTCTGCATCTGTCTCCCACACCTCCATACCAGTCAGTGACACTGCTTCTGTACCAGGAAGGTCCACGGTTTGATGCTGATGTCATGGGCAGTGGGAACAGTGCTGTCCTGTTACAGTCCAGACTCTTCGTCTTTGTCTCAGGACTGATGACATCGTGTTGGAGACCAGTCCAGCTACAGTGCAGTGTGCTGCGCCAGACACGTTCCCCAACCATCTCTCTCTGTTTCACAGACACACAACAGAGACTGAACCATTCAGTGCACCAACTCAAGGAGCTCAATAGAGCACAACCAGACCAGTCCAGTTGGATATGCCATAACCCAGTATAACTGTAGAATTGTACTGCTTCAACCCCAAAACAATTCCCAATAGCTGATAAACATATGTGAACTAGCTGGTGAGAGTTTGCAATCATACAGTGACAACTTCCCTGATAACTAATAGCCAAATGTTAGTGGAGTGAAAAGACAGTGTCACTGACTGGTACGGAGGTGTGGGAGACAGATGCAGACAACCAAAATGTCAAACTCTCCAGACATTCAACTTTATTGACTGAAACATTTCAGTTCGCATACTTACAGTACCATGGTAAAACCAGCTAATCAGATATCTGTGATATTAGTTAGTGAATCATTCCACCAATTAAGTGCCTTTTGAGTAGTGTAACTTAGTGAAGAAAACTGACTTGTTGGAATGATGGTGCCACGTTGAAAGTCACTGAGCTCTTCAGTAAGACAGTCTACTGCTAATGTTTGTCTATGGAGATTGCATGGCTGTATGCTTGATTTTATACACCTGTCAGCAAGGGATGCGGCTGAAATAGCCGAATCCACTAATCTGAAGGGGTTAAAAGAGATCCTGGTAATTAGATGATGAAGGCTGCACAAGAGAACAAAGACAGACAATATTGATTCGCATAGCATGGGATGAGAAAACACCCAACATGAAGTGAGTGAAAGAAGGGAGAGAAAGAAAGAGAGAGAGATAAAGAATGAATGATGGATAGAGGTGTCCCAGACCATAAACACATCTTCATCTATTAATGTATCATAATAACATCTCCTTCAACACTATTGCATTAAGTGTATACTGTACATAACACATTGATACGTAACACAGACATATCATATATCGGACATACATTTCCATCGCTGTTCATTCTCACACCTTTTCTTTGTGCAAGACAATACACATGCTGGTGTCATCTTTTCAGCATATGGCACTACTCTCCATCCATCATAGCCAGAAGACAGTGGTCTCTCTCTCTCTCTCTCTCTCTCTCTCTCTCTCTCTCTCTCTCTCTCTCTCTCTCTCTCTCTCTCTCTCTCTCTCTCTCTCTCTCTCTCTCTCTCTCTCTCTCTCTCTCTCTCTCTCTCTCTCTCTCTCTCTCTCTCTCTCTCTCTCTCTCTCTCTCTCTCTCTCTCTCTCTCTCTCTCTCTCTCTCTCTCTCTCTCTCTCTCTCTCTCTCTCTCTCTCTGTCTCTATGCTTTTAGAAAGTTCAGGAACATTGTGTTGCTACGGGCAACCAGCAGAGCACAACTGGGGAGGGTGCTGGCTGGCTGGTGGAGGCTTCATCCACTTAGACGCACCCCCACAGCGCTGCGCTAATTATGGTTGAATAATACATCAAATCAAATTGTATTGGTCACGTGCACATATTTTGCAGATGTTATAGCAAGTGCTATTGTGGAAAAATAGTGAAGACATCAAAACTATGAAATAACACATACAGAATCATGTAGTAACCAAAAAAGTGTTCAACAAATCAAAATATATTTTATATTTGAGATTCTTCAAGTATCCACCCTTTGCCTCGACTACAGCTTTGCACATTCTTGGCATTCTCTCAACCAGCTTCACCTGGAATGCTTTTTCAACAGTCTTGAAGGAGTTTCCACATATGCTGAGCACTTGTTGGCTGCTTTTCATTCACTCTGCTGTCCAACTCATCCCAAACCATCTCAATTGGTTTGAGGTCGGGTGATTGTCGAGGCTGAATTTCTTAATGTTGAAGAGGTCCAGTTACGCCTTCTTCGCCAATATATCTGTGAATTAACCATTTCAGGTTGACAGTGATGTGCACCCCGAGAAACTTTTCACCCTCTCCACTACGGCCCCGTCAATGTGGATAGGGCTGTACTTAGGGCTGTGGCGGTCACAAAATGTAGTCAGCTGGTGATTGTCAAGCAAATAACTGTCGGTCTCACGGTAATTGAACGTTAATTGACATAAACACATTTAGCATCTCCTGGCTTCTACACATAGCCCACAAGCCACTGATGCAGACCTTTGGAACATCTACATTTTAAAAAGTCTAATAAATACATGTAATATAGCCTAGACCGTCACAATAAATCAATTTTTTTTAATTTTAGACAGGTCTAAAGAAGCATGATGTGAAGAAAATGTAATCTATTTCAGAAGAACAGAATAGCATACTCTGAGTTGTCCTTATGTTAGGTCCTGATCTGGCTATGCCAAATGGCTGTGGGCTACACTAGTTAATTTAGCAGACAAGATTTGCTTAGAATTCCGTGGCATTATTTCATAGTATGAAGAATACAATTGAACAAAGCTGAATAAAATAGGATGGATATTTTCTCCAAATGATTTGAGATTTGAGGGAGTGTGCTCATGCGACTACTATGTGTTGAGCGGTTAACAAAGAAATAGGTATTCCTATATGCTTAATGTAGAGTTATTAATGTAACTTTAGTTGTTCTACAAACATTGGGCTATATGTTTAGATTTTGAATAGATTGTAAGGCTGCATGATGGGACTCTAATGATGATTTGGAGAAAATAGCTTGAAAGGCCTGAGCTTTGCATTGTTTTTTTGCGCAGGCTGTACACACTACATCCGTCACTCATTCACAATTTGACAAGCACTTGATAATCCCTATGTCAATCTACTATCCCCCATAGTACAGAAGATTACCTATTCTGTGCGAGAAATAAATATTCTAAACATAGTCTGGAACAGTTGTGGGATGCGATAGATCCCAAATTAATACAACCACTAGCATCCCAAACACTTTTTTAAGCAATGTGTCTGACACAACAGATCAGAATGCTTAGCCTAAAATGTTGATAAACTATTAGGCTATTTCTTCACATTATAAGCGCAGCAATGCGCACATGGTAGTAGGCTATAAGCGGGAATGTTCCATTAGCGGGACACACTATTATCAAAAGTGACTGCAAATGCAATTATGCATGTAACGCTTTTATTATAAAAGGAACATTTATGGTGAAAATGATCTTCCCCAAACTTGAAACTCACATGCTGCTTATGTATGCATGTTAGGCTCTACACCCCCTGTAAAGCGGATTAATTTGCTTAAATTTAAGAAGTCATTTGGCCACTTTAGTTGTGATACAAACCTTATCAAAACACATAAGCCTATGGGCTAGGCTACATGAGATGTGTAACTACTATTCGAAAAAGTGGTTCATTTTCATGCCAGCCAGGTAGGCTATAATCATGTTGTAAATATAAGCAATGTGCTTAATATTAGGAAAGTTGAGAAATAAATATAGTAGGCATAGCTTAGAGAAAGCTGAGTACCAGGCAGTTAGCTGAGTACCAATCAGTTAGCAAGTTTGGGAGGCTACTAATGACCAGCAGCAGCATTAGAGCCTGGAGAAGCCTAATTACAGTGACTAAATGTTCATGTGGAATTTGACTGTCTTCATGACTCGTGAACGCCTGTGTGGCCATAATATGGTCACCGAAAACAGCCCTAAGTGTGCTCTCTCTGCTGTCTCCTGAAGTCCACGATCAGCTCCTTCATTTTGTTGACATTGAGGGATGGGCTATTTTCTTAGCACCACTTCGTCAGGGCTCTCACCTCCTCCCTGTAGGGTGTCTCATCGCTGTTGGTAATCAGGCCTACCACTGTTGTGTCGTCAGCAAACTTGATGATTGAGTTGGAGACGTGCGTGGCCACGCAGTAATGGGTGAAGGTAGACTACAGGAGGGGGCCGAGAACGCACCCTTGTGGGGCCCTCGTGTTGAGGATCAGTGTGGCGGAGGTGTTGTTGCCTACCTTCACCACCTGAGGTCGGGCCGTCAGGAAGTCTAGGACTTAGTTGCACAGGGCAGGGTTCAGATCCAGTGCCCTGAGCTTAGTGATGAGCTTGGAGGGTACTATGGTGTTGAAGGCTGAGCTGTAGTTGATGAACAGCGTTATCCGTGGATCTGCTGGGGAGGTTTTCAAATTGTAGTAGGTCTAGGGTGTCGGGTAAGGTAGAGGTGATACCCCTGCTACCCTATATACAGAGTCATTGAACACTGGTCACTTTTATAATGTTTACATACTGTTTTATCAACTTTATATGTATATACTGTATTCTAGTCATAGTTCACCCTATATAACTACTGCTGTGTACCTTTTCTATTCACATGCTGTCCATAGCTTGGTGTGGCAGGTAGCCTAGTGGTTAGAGCATTGGGCCAGTAACCGAAAGGTTACCCGAAAGGTTACTGGCCTTCCTATTTGGATCAAATCCCTGAGCTGACAAGGTAAAAATCTGTCGTTCTGCCCCTGAACAAGTCAGTTAACCCACTGTTCCCCAGTAGGCCGTCATTGTAAATAAGAATTGGTTTGTAACTGACTTGCCTAGTTAAATATAGAAAAAAATACTGTCGATACACGCCATTATTTGTGTATATACATTACCAGTCAAAAGTTTGGAGACACCTACTTATTCAAGGGTTTTTCTTTATTTTTACTATTTTCTACATAGTAAAATAACAAAAAAACGATGAAATAACACATATGGAATCAAGTAGTAACCAAATAAATATATATTTTTAAAAGATAGCCCTATTTGGTAAAAGACCAAGTCTTTTACCAAATGGCAAAAACAGCTCAAATAAGCAAAGAGAAATGACAGTCCATAATTACTTTAAGACATGTAGATCAGTCAATACGGAAAATATCAAGAACTTTGAAAGTTTCTTCAAGTGCAGTCGCAAAAACCATCAACCATCAAACTGCCTCTCATAAGCACCGCCACAGGAAAGGAAGTCTTCAATAAAGACCTCAAAGTCTTTATTGAAGACTCATCTCTTCAGTAGGTCCTATGATTGAGTGTAGTCTGGCCCAGGGGTGTGAAGGTGAACGGAAAGGCACTGGAGCCATGAACCACCCTTGCTGTCTCTGCCTGGCCGGTTCCCCTCTCTCCACTGGGATTCTCTGCATTTAACCCTATTACGGGGGCTGAGTCACTGGCTTACTGGTGGTCTTCCATGCCGTCCCTAGGAGGAGTGCGTCACTTGAGTGGGTTGAGTCTCTGACGTGATCTTCCTGTCCGGGTTGGCGCCCCCCTGGGGTTCGTGCCGTAGGGGAGATCTTCGTGGGCTATACTTGGCCTTGTCTCAGGGTAGTAAGTTGGTGGTTGAAGATATCCCTCTAGTGGTTCGGGGGCTGTGCTTTGGCAAAGGGGGTGGGGTTATATCCTGACTGTTTGGCCCTGTCCGGGGGTATAGTTGGACGGGGCCACAGTGTCTCCTGACCCCTACTTTCTCAGCCTCCAGTAATTATGCTGCAATAGTTTATGTGTCGGGGGGCTAGGGTCAGTCTGTTATATCTGGAGTATTTCTCCTGTTTTATCTGGTGTCCTGTGTGAATTTAACTTCATTAGCATACTGGTTATTGTCTGGAATTTCGGATGACTGACGTGCCAAAAGTAAACTGCCTGTTACTCAGGCTCAGAAGCTAGGATATGCATATACTTGGTGGCATTGGATAGAAAATCCTCTGACGTTTCTAAAACTGTTAATGTAATGTCTGTGAGTATAACAGAACTGATATGGTAGGCGAAAACCAGAGGAAAATCCATCCAGAATTTTTTGCTGTTGAGGTCACAGCTTATTATAATGGTTGCCTATGGGATATACAAATAGATAGGACCCAGATTGCAGTTCCTATGGCTTCCACTAGATGTCAACCGTTCAGGCTTGTTTTTTGAAAAATGAAGAAGTAGTTTGAAGAACGCCAACGAGTCTCTCATTACAAAAGTGGTCTTGTTGGCACGTGAATGAGGTGCGCGCACTTCGTTATTTATCTTCCCTATTCAACATACTATTCTCCGTCTTAAATATGATCATTTATTTAAATATTAGAGTACCTGAGGTTTAATTAGAAACATCGTTTGACTTGTTTGGACAAAATTTACTGTTAACTTTTTGGATTTGTTTGTATGCATGTTGAAAGAGTGGATTACTGAGATCATTGGCGCCAACTAAACAGACATTTTTGGATATAAGAAGGACTTTATCGAACAAAACAACCATTCATTGTGTAGCTGGAACCTTTGGGATTGCAAATAGAGGAAGATCTTCAAAGGTAAGTGATTTATTTAATCTCTATTTGTGATTTTGTGATGCCTGTGCTGGTTGAAAAAGTATTTTGGTGTGGGGCGCTGTCCTCAAATAATCGCATGGTATGCTTTCGCCGTAAAGCCTTTTTGAATTCTGATAACGTGGTTGGATTAACCTCACTAGGGTAGGGGGCACTATTTTCACCTCCGGATGAAAAGCGTGCCCAATGTAAACTGCCTGCTACTCAGGCCCAGAAGCTAGGATATACATATAATTATTAGGATAGAAAACACTCAAAAGTTTCTAAAACTGTTAAAATAATGTCTGTGAGTATAACAGAACTGAAATGGCAGGCGAAAACCTGTGAAAAATCCATCCAGGAAGTGGGATTTTTTTATGTTTGTAGTTTTGTTTCAGAAATTGTTTCAGGCTTGTATTCTGAAAATTGAGGGAGTAAGACCACTTTGAATGAGTGGACACTGCAGTGTCCCAGAGCTTTTTCATGCGCACGACCGAGAGCGCATCTTTCTTGTTTTCCTTTTATATTGACGAAGCTTTTGTCCGGTTGAAATATTACTGATTATTATGACAATCTGACGATTCATTATAAACATCGTTTGACACGTTTCTACGAACTTTACTGATACTTTTTGGATTTTTCGTCTGCCTGTTGTGACTGCCTTTGAGCCTGTGGATTACTGAACAAAACGTGCAAACAAAACGGAGGTTTTTGGATATAAAGAGGGACTTTATTGAACAAAACAAACATTTATTGAGAAAATGGGAGTCTTGTGAGTGCAACCATATGAAGACAATCAAAGGTTTGTGATTAATTTTATCGCTATTTCTGACTTGTGTAACTCCTCTACTTGGCTGGTAACTGTTTGTAATGATTTGTCTGCTGGGCGCTGTTCTCAGATAATCGCATGGTATGCTTTCGCCGTAAAGATTTTTGAAATCTGACACCGTGGTTGGATTAACCTCACTGGTGTAGGGGGCAGTATTTTCACATCCAGATGAAAAGCGTGCCCAGAGTAAACTGCCTGCTACTCAGGCCCAGAGGCTAGGATATGCATATTATTAGTAGATTTGCAACACACGGGTAACACAGACAAATTACAATTAATGCAGCAGCGGGGAACAGAGCTGGGGAACTGACAAACATAGGGGAGGTAATAAACAGGTGATTGGGTGAGTCCAGGTGAGTCCAATATCGCTGATGCGCGTGATGAGGGAAGACAGGTGTGTGTAAATTATGGTGGCAGGAGTGCGTAATGCAGGGCAGCCTGGCGCCCACGAGTGCCAGGGGGGAAGAGTGGGAGCAGGCATGACAGTACCCCCCCCCCCCCCCCCCCCCACCCCCTCCAGGGGCGCCACCCGGCATCTCACCTGGGTGAACTGGCTGAGACATGGGCGCTGGGCAAGCTGGCTGGGGGTAAACTCCCCATGAACCGGCAGGGGCGTGGGAGCCTGGCCGCTTGTTGATCCCGCTGCGGCGAGGGAGCCCGATGATCCCTGACGGTCCCGCTGCGGGGAGGGATCCCGATGATCCGGTGGAGCATGACGTGGGATGGAAACCTGCCGAGTCAACCGAGGCAAGGAAACCTCTCGAGCCAGCCAGGGCGTGGAAGCCCGACTAGCTGGCTTAGGCACCACCGGTTCCATCGGCGGCGGAATCCACCCCGACGTCATCAACATAACAAAAAACTCCTGGGCAGGAGTGCGTAATGCAGGGCAGCCTGGCACCCTCGAGCGCCAGGGGGGAAGAGCGGCAGCAGGTGTGACAGTTGGGTCATTGTCCTGTTGAAAAACAAATGACAGTCCCACTAAGTGCAAACCAGATGTGATGGCGTATCGCTGCAGAATGCTGTGGTAGCCATGCTGGTTAAGAGTGCCTTGAATTCTAAATAAATTACAGACAGTGTCACCAGAAAAGCACCCCTACACCATCACACCTCCATGCTTCACGGTGGGAACCACACATGCAGAGATCATCCGTTCACCTAATCTGCATCTCACAAAGACATCTCAATCTCAAATTTGGACTCATCAGACCAAGGGACAGATTTCCACCGGCCTAATGTCATTTGCTCTTATTTCTTGGCCGAAGCAAGTCTCTTCTTCTTATTGGTGTCCATTAGTAGTGGTTTCTTTGCAGCAATTCGACCATGAAGGCCTGATTCACGCAGTCTCCTCTGAACAGCCTTTATTTGGGCTGCAATCTGAGGGGCAGTTAACTCTAATGACCTTATCCTCCCAATCAATCAATCAAATGTATTTATAAAGCCCTTTTACATCAGCCGATGTCACAAAGTGCTATACAGAAACCCAGCCTAACACCCCAAACAGCAAGCAATGCAGATGTAGCACGTGGCTAGGAAAAACTCCCTAGAAAGGCAGGAACCTAGGAAGAAACCTAGAGAGGAACCAGGCTCTGAGGGGTGGTCAGTCCTCTTCTGGCTGTGCTGGGTGGAGATTATAACAGTACATGTTCAAACTTTCATAGATGACCAGCAGGGTCAAATAATAATAATCATAGTGGTTGTAGAGGGTGCAACAGGTCAGCACCTCAGGAGTAAATATCAGCTGGCTTTTCATAGCCGATCATTCAGATTTCGAGACAGCAGGTGCGGTAGAGAGAGAGAAAGTCGAAAACAGCAGGTCAGAGACAAGGTAGTATGTCCGGTGAACAGGTCAGTGTTCCATAGCCGCAGGCAGAACAGTTGAAACTGGAGCAGCAGCACAAACAGGTGGGCTGGGGACAGCAAGGAGTCATCAGGCCAGATAGTCCTGAGGCATGGTCCTAGGGTTCAGTTCCTTCAAGAGAAAGAGAAAGAGAGAGAGAAAAAGAGGGAGAGAGTGAAAGAGAGAGAAATTGCCAGTGAAATTGCCAGTGAGGGAGAGAGAAACATCCAGTGAAATTGCAGGGCGCCAAATTCAAAACAACAGAAATCCCATAAATAAAATTCATCAAACATACAAGTATTATAAACCATTTTAAAGATGAACTTCTTGTAAATCCAACCACAGTGTCCGATTTCAAAAAGGCTTTACTGCGAAAGCACACCATGCGATTATGTTAGGTCAGCGCCTAGTCACAGAAAACCGTACAGTCATTTTCCAGCCAAGGAGAGGGCTCACAAAAGTCAGAAAAGTCAGCGTTAAAATTAATCACTTACCTTTGATGATCTTCATCTGATGGCACTCCCAGGTCTCCATGTTAGACAACAAATGTTTGTTTTGTTCGATAAAGTTAATCTTTATGTCCAAATACCTCCTTTTTGTTCACGCGTTTAGTCCAGTAATCCAAATGCACAAGGCGCCAGCACTAGGTCCAGACGAAAAGTAAAAAACATTCCATTACAGTTTGAAGAAACATGTCAAACGATGTATAGAATCAATCTTTAGGATGTTTTTATCATAAATCTTCAATAATATTCCAACCGGACAATTCCTTTGTCTTTAGAAATGAAAGGGAACGGACCTCGTGCTCACGGCCGCGCGCGTGAAACTAAAGGCTTTCAGCCAGACCCCTGGTTCAAACAGCTCTTATTCGCTCCCCTTTCATAGTAGAAGCCTGAAACAACTTTCTAAAGACTGTTGTCATCTAGTGTAAGCCTTAGGAAGTGCAATCTGACCCCATAGACACAGTATATTGGATAGGCAATCACTTGAAAAACTACAAACCTCAGATTTCCCACTTCCTGGTTGGATTTTTCTCAAGGTTTTCGCCTGCCATATGAGTTCTGTTATACTCACAGGCATCATTCAAACAGCTTTAGAAACTTCAGAGTGTTCTATCTGACGCTGTTCCTGTCTCATTCTATGTCCGTTCCCTATTAAATGTTTGACTCCCCGTACTTGCTTCTCCTCTCCAGCGTCATCCCTTGACACCAACACACCTCCAGAATGTGTAAGGGCTATTTGACCAGGAATGAGAGCGATGGAGTGCTGCATCAGATGAACTGGCTTCCACAATCACCCAGCCTCAAACCAATTGAGATGGTTTGGGATAAGTTGGACCGCAGAGTGAAGGAAATACAGCCAACAAGTGCTCAGCATATGTGGGAACTCCTTCAAGGCTGTTGGAAAAGCATTCCTCAAGAAGCTGTTTGGGAGAAAGCCAAGAGTGTGCAGAGCTGTCATCAAAGCAAAGGGTGGCTTCTTTGAAGAATCTAAAATCTAAAATATATTTTAATTTGTTTTACACTTTTTTGGTTACTACATGATTCTATATGTGTTACTTCATAGTTTTGAGGTCTTCACTACTATTCTACAACGTAGAAAATAGTAAAAATAAAGAAAAACCCTTGAATGAGTAGATGTGTCCAAACTTTTGACTGATACTGTATTCCGGACTCTGACATTGCTTGTTATGATATTTCTTATGTCTTTATTTTTTTGCTAGGTATTACTGCACTGTTGGAGCTAGAAACACAAACATTTTGCTGCACTTGGGATAACATCTTCAAATCTATGTCACCAAGATTTGACAAACGCACGCATGCCCATGCCCACATACACATGCACGCACACGCACAACCACACACACACACGCACACATGGACAGACACACGGTTGCATCTCCTGAACATATATGGACATTAACCAACTGACACATTTTGTCGAGCCAACAGATGCCAAACCGATAGATGAACTATGAAGTAAAACAATTGAAGTAAAAAAATTATAATCTAAAAGTTTTATCAAATATTTTAGGGTGTTAACTGTACTGTACAATGGTAACTGCTAACATGTCAACCTGATTGATGGATAATTAACAAATGACCTTTCAGGGTGTAGAAAGATGACAATCTTCAATCCTACCCTACTTTAAGACAGGCAAAACAAAGGACACCCTGCATGTCTGATAACTGTTCCCGTTGTTAGGCCTGGGGACATGAGGACCTTTTGGGCCACATCAGAGGCTGTGTATGAAGTGACCGTCTGTAAGTGAACAGCCCTGTCCTCAGGCACAGTGAGAGTGAAGCCAGGGTTTGTTGGGGGTAAATCCGTGTAGGATAACATCAAGTAGGACCAGAATGTGCTGGTGGCTACTATTTAGGTTTCTATTTCTCCAAATTCCATCCTATGAGAATGTATTGGTAATATTAGCCCTTTGAAGAATTGCTCATATTATATGATATTGCTATTAGTGATGGGGGGGGGGGGGGGGAATCGATACAGCTACATATCACAATATTATTTTGAAAGATATTATATTGATTTGTATTATTTAGCATTAGCTAGCGCTAGTCAGCTGTAACTGTGTCAAAACTCCTGTATTTTTCATCCTATAGCTTGTTTTCCATCTTCTTTTTAAATAGTGGGCCAACATGTTTTCAGCACTTATTTCTATGGCTAACCAAAACTAATTTACTCATGCTTTCTCTTGTCTCTCTGGAGCAGACATATAGTGAGCAATATATTTGGAACATCAAATCGCAATAAAATAGCACTATTGATCGCCATACATATAGAATTGTGAGAATCACAATATACATTGTATCGGCACCTAAGTACTGTGATAATATGGTATTGTGATGTCCCTGGCAGTTTCCAGCTCTAATTGTACTGTCTGTTCCCTACAGTCGGTTCTCTGTAGGCTGCATTTACACAGGCAACCCAATTCTGATATTTGTTTCACTAATTGATCTTTTGACCAATGAGATCAGCTCTGAAAACGATCTGATGTGAGAAGTAGAAACAATATCAGAATTGGGCTGCCTGTGTAAATATGTACATTAGTTTGGTCAGAACACAACATATGATACATGTGTTTTTGAATGCAGAACAGTACCTTCCGGTCAACCGAATGTCCTCATAAGAGAATCAACACTTCTGCTTCAATAATTTCAAACCAGTTACCTCTGTCTCGGCTCAAAGCAGTTACAAAATCAGATGAAACAGATGAAACTATAATAACAGTTTGGCCAAAATAACATTACTACATCACTTTTTCATTGTAAGAGCAGTGTCGAAAGCCCAACATGCAGCTGTTTTGGAGCTTAAAGACATCACATAACACGACCCATGTGAGTCCATGGCCTTAAACAATGATTTGCAGCTTGCGCCCCACATTAGGCCAGTACTAGAGAAGGAGTGTAAGAGAATGTGCAGATGGTATTTCTTATCATCTGGCAAAGGAATGGGCCAGAAATATAATAACAACTAAAAGAGCCCAGCCATCGGGTTGGCTATGCATGCAGAGCAGCCAATCAGGATAATCCAATATAGCGTCAAGCTATAACCAAGTGTTGTTTGTTTTTCATTGCTCGTGTAATTACTCCCCACCTCCCTGTCGACAGCCAGGATATCTTGGGAGAGGGCCGGGAGGAGAGGAGGGGAGGCCAGGATTGGAAGGTGGAAAGAGAGGAAGGAGGAGAAGAGGAGGACAGAGAAGAATAATGGAGGAGAGTAATGGAGGAAAGGAACAGAAAGAGGAGGAGGATGACGAAGACTAGGGGGGAGGAATTAAGAGGATTGCTGAAGCGTTGCCATTATCCCCCTGCTCTGCTCTCATCCTCTGTGGTGGACTGACTGTTGGATGTGACAGGCTGGCCAGATGTTCAGTTGACTGGGAGATATTACAGCTGATGAGGTTATGGGGAACAATTGGAGGGAGTCCACAAATCAACAGTGTTTGGAGTTCAGGGACTGGGCCGGGGGAGTTAGGGGAGGGAAGGGAGGGAGGCTTCATGTGCAGATTGGACCTGTTAATAAAACCATCCAAGTCACCTTCTGCACTCTCCCCAGACTCAGGCCCTCAGCTGTATGCATCAGGCCCTGCCAAAGCAGGGTGGGGGTGTGAAGAGCCTCAGAGAGTAATGTCATTTCTTCACCGATAGGCTGGCCCTCTTCCACACGTGTTTTTGTTTGTTTAATATAATACAAATCAGATTTACTGCCACTCGAACTGAAGAAGCGAATGGTGTTACAGTAGAGCAAACATGATAGTCACTGTGAGTTGGTAGAGAATCTATTCATGGTCAAGGCTTGGAAAGTTAAATAAAGGTTAAATAAAAAAATGAAAAATTATTTCAAAAGCAGCACATGGAATGGGAGGGATGTCCCACTGAACATGAGTGGGCCTACAATACAGCAAGGACAAATGATATACAGTATGAAGTATAGGTTTTCTGAATACATAGAAAGTCAAACTACACTGAATAAAAAGTCCTTCGCCAAGTTCCAAGTAGAAAATGACCAAACCTGTGCTAACAGTTAATCAATCGCACCAAAACACTGCCGAACTTCATAAACACAGAGTCAATTATGAGCTCATTGAGATCATCAGTGACGAATGCCATACAGTCTGTGCTAAGATGATAGGGATGTACATACTCTGGATGAATAACAGTGACATGCATAGTTACAGGTTCAACAGGGCTAGGAAAACTGGAACCAAGAGCCTGGGAAATGTTACTTCTGCAAGTCTGGGCCCAAGCTATTTCACCCTCCTGGAAAATCAGATGGTGTTATGATAACTCCCCTCATCCCATGAAAAACAATGAGCACTTTCTTTCATTCAGAGACGGAGGGCAGAATTGAGGTAGAGATAAGTGGAGAATTTCTCTCTTCTTCATGTATGCCAATAATATGTCTCAATTGAAGGACTTAAAGAGAGAGATGAGCCTGAAACCAGAAAAGGAGAGAAAGGGGAATTCAGAAGAAAGCAAGAGAGTAGATAAACATTGTTTGTTTGCCAATGGGGTATCCTGAAGTCAGGAGAGACTGACCGCATGCCAGATGGAAGAGGGAGAGAAAGACTGGGAAAGTGTGTGTGTGTGTGTGTGTGTGTGTGTGTGTGTGTGTGTGTGTGTGTGTGTGTGTGTGTGTGTGTGTGTGTGTGTGTGTGTGTGTGTGTGTGTGTGTGTGTGTGTGTGTGTGTGTGTGTGTGTGTGTGATACGGAGAGAGACTGGGAGAAAGAGTGATATGTAATGCATAACACATGAAAGTCAAGAGACGGGAAATGCGTCTTTACAAGCAGAGCATTCCATCATTTTGCGTGTGTGAAAAAAATCCTGCTTTTCTCCAGCACTCCTCATGTGAGTGGCCTCGAGTGGCTGTGGCCCTCAAAACAGTTTGGTTGGATGTAAACACTTGTGTGTGTAACCCATAAAGGAATTTAATGTATAGGCTCCATAAAGGAAGCCCACCTCTCTTATGAGTATTGACAGCCAGCAAACCATCTGTGAAATGTAATTTCTAAAACTTCGTTCTACAGGCATACACATGGGATGGATACATTGTGAGTGTCTGAGAGAAGGAGAGAGAGAGAGGGGTGCGGAGAAGGGCTGGAATGAAAAGTGTCTTGTCAACAAAGCAAAATATGTGAGGCTTTGTCAGACGCCATAAAACAATAGGGAGGGACAGGCGGCAGGGATTGGGTGGAGGGTTTGTTGTAACATTGTTGTCTGGTGGATTGCTACAGTACAGTATAGTAAACTCAGTAAACTCAGTCTCAGCACTTCTAGATAGAGGAACCTTGGTTTGAGGTTGAGGGCCTGTTGGTTTTGAAGCAATGGGAATGGGATAGTGGGTACGGAGGTATGGTATGTTGAGGTTGGAACTGGGATAGTGGGTATGGAGGTATGGTATGTTGAGGCTGGGACTGGGATAGTGGGTACGGAGGTATGGTATGTTGAGGTTGGAACTGGGATAGTGGGTACGGAGGTATGGTATGTTGAGGTTGGGACTGGGATAGTGGGTATGGAGGTATGGTATGTTGAGACTGGGAGTTTGTGGTTTGTTATTTATGTGTGTCTTGGCATGTGAGGGGTGTGTCTGCCAGTGTGTTAGGCTGTGGGACAATGGGTGATGTTTGGTATGTGGGGGCTGTCTGTGAGAGGGGGAATTGGTGTTGAGGGGGCTGAGAGGCAGTGGACTGGGGATGATACGTTATATGTGGGACAGTTTGGCACTGTACTTTGTGGATTGTGTGTCGGTGAGTGTTTTATATGCCTGGTATATGAGGGCTTTGTGTGAGTGAGTGTATAGACATTTGTTGTGTGTGAGAGTGTGTGTGTTGGAGGGTACGGCCTGAGAGTGTGTGTGTGTGTGTGTGTGTGTGTGTGTGTGTGTGTGTGTGTGTGTGTGTGTGCGTGCGTGCGTGCGTGCGTGCGTGCGTGCGTGCGTGCGTGCGTGCGTGCGTGATATGTGACTCCAGTGGGGAGGATATTTTAACATCTCTCCTCGTATTTCTCCATGGCTTTATCTCCCTCTATGAAACTGCAACATTTTAAGGAGGCCAGCGAAAGGAGGTAAAGATGAGATATGCTCCATATTTTTCTCATGTTTGGTGTAAGAAGGTCTGAGACAGCATAGAGCTCCACACCCTAAAACCTCCTCCTCCTCCTGACTCACATCACATCTCAGAGAGAAAGCATCTAACTTATAACCACCAAGGCCTTCTGGGATGTGATGCAATATGGTTTCACTCAGGACAACCACCCACTACTCTCCCAAACCTACCCCATTCCTCCCTCATCCCCCATACCCCACGTACTCACCCAGAGCCCCCCCTCCCTCTCTTCCTCCTCTCTCTCCCCTCCTCACAAAAAAAATGTCCGCCAGGCAAAATCAGCTCAGGCATGCAGGGGTCGGAGGGGAAAGAGGGATCAACAGAAAAATGCAAAAAGAAAGGTCGCATTTCAAGCCATCATCCATCATTTTTATACTTCTGGTTCCAGACTGCACCTTTTTATGGTGGTGGTGGGGGGGGGTTTAAATAAACCGGTCTGATGGAAGAGGAGCCCTCAGGAAGGAATGGAGGGAGGAAAGGGGAAGAAATGAGGAGAGAGGAGAAGTGACAGTGAGGCCCAGATTGCCAGAGGTATCATTGGCATTCAATTTCACCTGATGAAATCCATTTGGCTGGATTAGTTTCACACTCCAAATCACGCCCTGAGGTGAGGGCATCCTCTGATCATGAGTCTGCTACAGTACGGAGCATGGAGAGGAATCTCTCTCTCTCTGTCTCTGTCTCTGTCTCTGTCTCTGTCTCTGTCTCTGTCTGTCTGTCTGCAGACACAACCTCTGGAAGACTACTCCCATCCACAAGAGCCATCTTTTTTAACCATTGAAGAAATCCATAAACTCGCAGTAGATCAGGGATTGGTAACTCCAGTCATCGGGGGCCGGAGTGTTGTCACACCATCCCTAGGAAACACAGCTGATTAAACTAATTGCATTCTAAACTGAAGATTAGTTGATTATTGGTGTCAGGTGTGTTAGCTGGGGCAAAAGTGTGACACAAATCAGGCCCTGAGGACTGGAGTTGCCCATCCCTGCAGTAGATATATCCATACTGTATTTGAGTGCTATACTGTATTGGATTGAGTTTACCAAAAATAATGTGCTTGTTCTGATAAATAAGAGTGTGTGTTGTTTAATGAAGGAGGGTCTTCTCCGTGTGATGACTACGTTCTTGTCTGTCTGTCCGTCTGGTTGGTATGAATGCCAGTGAGCTGCCAATCTGAATTTGCTTGGCTACCCAGACTCCTTGCAGAAAAGCTACGCCACGTCCAATGACATTAGGTTCTTCGCCATAATGAGTCTGGATCTAAGTACCTCCCCAACCCTTCACCGAATGCAAACACATTTGGGGACATCTGATTGGTCCAGAAACAGATGGGTTGGGCCAGAGCCAGAACACACGTGGTTAAAGCTGCAGTTTGTAAATTCGTCATTGGCTTTGAAAAAGACGATCCAATCGCTGATGACTTTGTTTTGTACAATGCCCCTCATCACCACAAATGACTTATGGCAGTCTCAGACTTTTTTATTTATAATTTTTTTTACCTTTATTTAACTAGGCAAGTCAGATTTAACTGCATATGGCTGCAATCCCGGTAACAGCCAGTGAAAGTCAAGGGCACAAAATTCAAACAACAGAAATCTCAAAATTAAAATTCCTCAAACATACATGTGTCTTATACCATTTTAAAGATAATCTTGTTGTTAATCCCACCAAAGTGTCCGATTTCAAATAGGCTTTTCAACAAAAGCACCACAAACGATTATGTTAGGTCACCACCAACTCAAAGAAACATTTTCCAGCCAAAGAGAGGAGCCACAAATAGCACAAATAGAGATAAAATGAATCACTAACCTTTAATGATCTTCATCAGCTGACACTCATAGGACTTCATATTACACAATACATATATGTCTTGTTCGATTAAGTTCATATTTATATCCAAAAACCTCCGTTTACATTGGCGCCATGTTCAGAAATGCCTCCAAAATATCCAGAGAAATTGCAGAGAGCCACGTCAAATAACAGAAATACTCATCATAAACTTTGATGAAAGATACATGTTTTACATAGAATTAAAGATACACTTGTTCTTAATGCAACCGCTGTGTCAGATTTCAAAAAGCTTTACGGCAAAAGCACAATATTCAATAATCTGAAAACAGCGTTCAGCCACAAAAGCAAGCCATACAGTTACCCGCCCAAAATTGTGCAGTCCACAAAACTCATAAAAAGCATTATAAATCTTCACTTACCTTTGCTGATCTTCGTCGGAATGCACTCCCAGGACTCCCACTTCCACAAGAAATGTTCGGTTTTTTGGGTAATGTCCATCATCTATGTCCATAATAGCTATTTTTGTTGCGTGTTTGGTATACAAATCCAACGTCAGGAAAGCACGTTCACTAATACCTGACGAAATGTCAAAAAGTTCCGTAACAGTCCGTAGAAACATGTCAAACGATGTATTGAATAAATCTTCAGAATGTTGTTAACATACATCTTGAATAACGTTCCAACCGGAGAATTACATTGACTTCAGTTGAGCGATGGAACGGAGCTGCCTCTCACGTGAACGCGCGTGCTCAAAGTGTGGTCACCTCATGGCAGTGCTTACTCATTCCTGTCTCCTTCGGCCCACCTTCACATTAGAGTCATCAGACAAAGTTCGATTGACTGTTGACATCTAGTGGAAGCCGTAGGAAGTGAAAACTCATCCATATCTCGCTGTAATTTCAATGGGAGCTTGGTTGAAAATCTACCAGCCTCAGAAAAAATCCAAACAGGAAATGGAACTTCTCAGGTTTTTGCCTGCCATATGAGTTCTGTTATACTCACAGACATAATTCAAACAGTTTTCACTTTTTCAAACAGTCTATAATATGCATAAATTATCAACTATGACTGAGGAGCAGGCCGTTAACTCTGGGCACCTCTGTGCACCTTTCATCCAAGCTACTCAATACTGCCCTTGCAGCCATAAGAAGTGTACAAATTCTTATTTTTAATGACGGCCTAGGAACAGTGGGTTAACTGCCTTGTTCAGGGGCAGAACAACAGATTTTGTACCTTGTCAGCTCGGGGATTAGATCTGGCAACCTTTCGGTTACTAGTCCAATGCTCTAACCACTAGGCTACGCTGTCGCCCCAAAAAAAGCACAGACAGAGCAGCGGAAGAATTTACTGTGAGTTGTCAAGCTAAATCTGAGTGACAATAAACGACAGCAATTGGACTTAGCCAAATTGGAGAGGATATTAAATATAGGATGCAAAAGCATTTTATAAGGGTTTTTTGTGGTTGTGCGTCTCTCTGTGTGTGCGTCTCTCTGTGTGTGTGTGTGTGTGTGTGTGTGTGTGTGTGTGTGTGTGTGTGTGTGTGTGTGTGTGTGTGTGTGTGTGTGTGTGTGTGTGTGTGTGTGTGTGTGTGTGTGTGTGTGTGTGTGTGTGTGTGTGTGTGTGTGTGTGTGTGTGTGTGTGTCAGTGGGGAGGACCATCCTCCTTAGTGAAATTTCATAAAAATAAAAATATTGAAACCCCCCAAAAACTCTCCTTTTTAGATAAAACTATACTAAATATACAGTTCAAGTCGGAAGTTTACATACACCTTAGTCAAATACATTTAAACTCAGTTTAAGTTCAGTTCTGCCCACAAATTTTCTATAGGATTGAGGTTAGGGCTTTGTAATGGCCACTCCAATACCTTGACTTTGTTGTCCTTAAGCCATTTTTCCACAACTTTGGAAGTATGCTTGGGGTCATTGTCCATTTGGAAGACCCATTTGCGACCAAGCTTTAACTTCCTGACTGATGTCTTGAGATGTTGCTTCAATATATCCACGTAATTTTCCATCCTCATGATGCCATCTATTTTGTGAAGTGCACCACTCCCTCCTGCAGCAAAGCACCCTCACAACATGATGCTGCCATCCCCGTGCTTCACGGTTGGGACGGTGTTCTCCGGCTTGCAAGCCTCCCCCTTTTTCCTCCAAACATAACAATGGTAATTATGGCCAAACAGTTATTTTTTTGTTTCATCAGACCAGAGGACATTTCTCCAAAAAGTACGATCTTGGTCCCCATGTGCAGTTGCAAACCATAGTCTGGCTTTTTTATGGCGGTTATGGAGCAACAGCTTCTTCCTTGCTGAGCTGCCTTTTAGGTTATGTCAATATAGAACTTGTTTTACTGTGGATATAGATACTTTTGTACCTGTTTCCTCAAGCATCTTCACAAGGTCCTTTGCTGTTGTTCTAGGATTGATTTGCACTTTTCGCAGCAAAGTACGTTCATCTCTAGGAGACAGAACGCGTCTCCTTCCTGAGCGGTATGACGGCTGCGTGGTCCCATGGTGTTTATACTCGCGTACTATTGTTTGTACAGATGAACGTGGTACTTTCAGGAATTTGGAAATTGCTCCCAAGGATGAACCAGACTTGTGGAGGTCTACAATGTTTTTTCTGAGGTCAAGCAAAGAGGCACTGAGTTTGAAAGTAGGCCTTGAAATACATCCACAGGTACACCTCCAATTGACTCAAATGATGTCAATTAGCCCATCAGAAGCTTCTATAGCCATGACATCATTTTCTGGAATTTTCCAAGCTGTTTAAAGGCACAGTCAACTTAGTGTATGTAAACTTCTGACCCACTGGAATTGTGATACAGTGAATTATAAGAGAAATAATCTGCGTGTAAACAATTGTTTGGAAAATGACTTGTGTCATGCACAAAGTAGATGTCCTAACCGACTTGCCAAAACTATTGTTTGTTATTTAACAAGAAATTTGTGGAGTGGTTGAAAAACGAGTTTTAATGACTCCAACCTAAGTGTACGTAAACTTTCGACTTCAACTGTACATGGTAATTATGACCACTTCCGGGAGGACAACCTATGAATTGACATAGGATTAGGATCAGAGAATGAGCCAAGCAGATGTGAGAACATTTTTATAAGCCAACAGTTGCATAGGCCTGCATGATTTTAACATGCATAAAGCAAGTTATAATCTCTATCAGTTGTTGTCTCTGTGTCTGGGTAGAGGAAATACCCCTTCTAATCTAGTCTAAATATATTTCAAATGAACAAGTATAAGGTTGCTGCAGTTTGACAGGGTTTTCACCCAGTTTTTTTATACCAAAAGACCTGATTAGGAAAAATTGGTCCCATCATAGCCCTTTAAAACCTTTTTACAACTGATTAATCACTGTCAGACCTTATAGGTTCCAGAGTTTTCCTGGTTAGGTTAACAGATAAGGATAAACTCCACGCCCAGGGGGGTAAAAACTTCCCCCCCCCCCCCCCCCCACACTCTGGGAGCTATGGAGTCACCAGTCTGCTTGCAGTTGTAGGTATGTGGATGATCAGGGCTTTATTGAGGAATGTTTCTTGGGCGACTTTTATTTATTTTTATTTTTATTTAACCTTTATTTACCCAGGTAGGCCAGTTGAGAACAAGTTCTCATTTACAACTGCGACCTGGCCAAGATAAAGCAAAGCAGTGTGACAAAAACAACAAGACAGAGTTACACATGGGATAAACAAACATAGTCAATAACACAATAGAATAATCTTTATAGTGTGTGCAAATGATCTAAGGAGTTAAGGCAATAAATAGGCCATAGTGTCAAGTAATTACAATTTAGCAATTAACACTGGAGTGATAGATGTGCAGATGAGTATGTGCAAGTAAAAATACTGGTGTACAAAGAGCAGAAAAAAACAAAAACAAATATGGGATGAGGTAGGTAGTTGTAACGTCAGGTGAATGATGGGTGTAGAGTCAGGCGCAGAGAGAGCAAAAGTATTACGGGGAAAAAACGCTTTAATGTCCACAGCATAAAACAGGAACAGGTACAAAAAGGTGACGCCAAGACACAGGTGCAAAACAACCCACAGACCACTGTTTAAATTAAGCTGGACAGCGAAAATCCCACAATCCAATAATCCACTCACGACGTAAAACATGAACACACAAAATAAGCCCGCACAAACACTAGCGGGCGAAACTAACCTAAATAGTACCCCTCCCAAAACCCCAACAAGAAACAGGTGAAAACAATTAGACAGACATAAACGAAAAGGAAAAATGGATCGGTGGCAGCTAGTAGACCGGCGACGACGACCGCCGAGTGCCACCCGAACGGGAAGGGGAGTCACCTTCGGTAATATTCGTGACAGTACCCCCCTCCTGACGCGCGGCCCCCGCAGCGCGCCGACGCCGGCCTCGGGGACGACCCCGGGGGCGAGGCGCAGGGCGATCCGGATGGAGGCGATGGAATTCCCTTAGTAGATTTGGATCCAATATATCCCCCACCGGGACCCAGCACCTCTCCTCCGGCCCGTACCCCTCCCAGTCCACGAGGTACTGCAGGCCCCTCACCCGGCGTCTGGAATCCAGTATGGACTTTATCGTGTACGCCGGGGACCCCTCTATATCCAGAGGGGGCGGAGGGACCTCCGGAACCTCACCTTCCTGCATGGGACCAGCTACCACCGGCCTGAGGAGAGACACATGAAACGAGGGGTTAATACGATAATACGAAGGAAGTAACAATCGATAACACACCTCGTTTATTCTCCTCAGGACTTTAAATGGCCCTACACACTGCGGACCCAGCTTCCGGCAGGGCAGGCGGAGGGGCAGGTTTCGGGTCGAGAGCCAGACCCTGTCCCCCGGTGCAAACACGGGGGCCTCACTGCGGTGACGGTCAGCGCTCTTCTTCTGCCGTCCACTCGCCTGACGCAAAGACTCCTGGACGGCTCTCCAGGTCTCCTTAGAGCGCTGCACCCACTCCTCCACCGCAGGAGCTTCGGTCTGGCTCTGATGCCATGGTGCCAGAACCGGCTGGTACCCCAACACACACTCAAATGGTGACATGTTGGTAGAGGAGTGGCTTAGTGAGTTCTGGGCAATCTCTGCCCAGGGGATGTATCTTGACCACTCCCCTGGCCGGTCCTGGCAATACGACCGCAGAAACCTACCCACCTCCTGGTTCACTCTCTCCACCTGCCCATTACTCTCCGGGTGATACCCCGAGGTCAGGCTGACCGAGACCCCCAGATGTTCCATAAACGCCTTCCATACTCTGGACGTGAACTGGGGACCCCGATCAGAAACGATATCCTCGGGCACCCCGTAGTGCCGGAAGACATGGGTAAATAGTGCCTCCGCAGTCTGCAGGGCCGTAGGGAGACCGGGCAACGGGATAAGACGGCAGGACTTAGAGAACCGATCCACAACGACCAGGATAGTGGTGTTCCCCTGAGACAAGGGAAGATCAGTAAGAAAATCCACCGATAGATGGGACCACGGCCGTTGTGGAACGGGGAGGGGTTGTAATTTCCCTCGTGGCAAATGTCTAGGAGCCTTACTCTGGGCGCACACCGAACAGGAGGAGACATAGAATCGCACGTCTCTCACCAAGGTAGTCCACCAGTACTTCCCTCTAAGACTTCGCACCGTCCTTGAAATACCCGGGTGACCTGACGAGGGTAGACTATGAGCCCATCGAATCAATTGATCACGAACAGCGAGCGGCACATACCTACGACCCTCCGGGCACTGTGGAGGCGCAGGTTCCGCCCTTAGTGCCCGCTCGATGTCCGCGTCCACCTCCCATACTACCGGTGCTACCAGCTTAGCCGCCGGAATGATGGGAGTAGGATCGATGGACCGGTCATCAGTGTCGTATAGTCGGGACAGCGCGTCAGCCTTAGTATTGAGGGAACCTGGTCGATACGAAATCGTAAAACGAAATCGGGTAAAGTACATGGCCCACCTTGCCTGACGAGGATTCAGTCTCCTAGCTGATCGGATATACTCCAGATTCTGGTGGTCGGTCCAGATGAGAAAAGGGTGCTTAGCCCCCTCAAGCCAGTGTCTCCACACCTTCAGAGCCTTGACCATAGCCAACAACTCCCTATCCCCCACATCATAATTCCGCTCCGCTGGCCCGAGCTTCTTCGAAAAAAAAGCACAGGGGCGGAGCTTCGGTGGCGTACCCGAGCGCTGGGAGAGCACAGCCCCGACCCCAGCCTCGGATGCGTCCACCTCAACTATGAACGCCAAAGAGGGGTCAGGATGCGCCAACACTGGCGCGTCGGTGAACAGCGCCTTCAAACGACAGAAAGCTCTCTCCGCCTCTGCGGACCACTGCAAGCGCACCGGGCCCCCCTTCAGCAGTGAGGTAATAGGGGCCGCCACCTGACCAAAACCCCGGATAAACCTCCGGTAGTAATTGGCAAACCCTAAGAACCGCTGCACCTCCTTTACCGTGGTCGGAGTCGGCCAATTACGCACGGCTTTTACGCGGTCATCCTCCATTACCATCCCCGAGGTGGAAATGCGATAACCCAGGAAGGAAACGGCTCGTTTGGAAAACTCACATTTCTCTGCCTTCACGTACAGGTCATGCTCCAGCAGTCGCCCAAGAACCTTGCGCACCAGAGACACATGCTCGGCGCGTGTAGCGGAGTAGATCAAGATGTCGTCAATATACACCACTACACCCTGTCCGTGCAGGTCTCTGAGAATCTCATCAACGAAGGATTGAAAGATGGCTGGAGCATTCTTCAACCCATACGGCATGACGAGGTACTCATAATGGCCAGATGTGGTAAACGCGGTTTTCCACTCATCTCCCTCCCGAATACGCACCAGATTATATGCGCTCCTGAGGTCCAATTTTGTGAAGAATCGCGCCCCGTGAAATGATTCCACCGCCGTAGCGATGAGAGGTAGTGGGTAACTAAAACCCACAGTGATGGAATTTAGACCTCGATAATCAATACACGGACGTAAACCACCCTCCTTTTTCTTCACAAAAAAGAAACTCGAGGAGGCGGGTGACATGGAGGGCCGAATGTACCCCTGTCCCAGAGCCTCCGTGATGTATGTCTCCATAGCCAACGTCTCCTCCTGGGACAACGGATACACGTGACTCCTGGGAAGTGCAGCGTTTACCTGGAGGTTTATCACGCAATCCCCCTGTCGATGGGGTGGTAATTGGGTCGCCTTCCTTTTACTGAAGGCGATAGCCAAATCGGCATACTCAGCAGGAATGCGCACGGTGGAAACCTGGTCTGGACTCTCCACCGTTGTCGCACCGATGGAAACTCCTAAACACCTGCCTGAACACTCATCAGACCACCCCTGGAGAGCTCCCTGTCTCCACGAAATCGTAGGATTGTGAATAGCCAGCCAGGGAATCCCTAACACCACCGGGAAAGCAGGTGAATCAATAAGGAACAGACTAATCCGCTCCTTATGATTACCCTGCGTCATCATATCCAGAGGTATCGTGGCCTCCCTGACCAGCCCTGACCCTAATGGTCGACTATCTAAGGAGTGCACGGGGAAAGGGGGGTCTACCTTAATGAGCGGAATCCTCAACCTCTTAGCGAGTCCGCGATCAATAAAATTCCCCGCTGCGCCTGAATCGACTAGCGCCTTATGCTGGAGAGATGGGAAAAACCTTAGAAAATAGATTAACAAAAACATGCGACCAACAGGAAGCTCTGGGAGAGTGTGGTGCTGACTCACCTGAGGTGACCGAGGAGTGTTCTGCCTGCCCTCTCGAATCCCAGATGGACTCCTCCAGCACCGACCGGAAGTGTGCCCTCTCCGGCCACAATGGGTGCAGGAGGAGCCTCCTCCTCCGGTCTCCCTAGACGCAGCCCCTCCTAGCTCCATAGGAATGGGAGCGGGGGGGGGCAGGAGGTGGAACTGACAGGACCCTCTCAGAACGTCCGCGAGCAGCCAGCAGATGGTCTAGCCGGATTGACATGTAGATCAGCTCATCCAAGCTGAGCGTAGCGTCCCGACAAGCCAGCTCTCTGCGGACGTCCTCCCTTAGGCTACACCTGTAGTGGTCTATCAGGGCCCTGTCGTTCCACCCTGCTCCAGCAGCCAAAGTACGGAAATCCAGTGCAAAATCCTGCGCGCTCCTCGTCCCCTGCCGGAGATGGAACAACCTCTCACCCGCCGCTCTGCCATCCGGGGGATGATCAAACACAGCCCGGAAACGGCGGGTGAACTCCAGGTAGTGACCCCTCGCTGAGTCGGGTCCATTCCATACGGCGTTGGCCCACTCCAGGGCCCTACCCGACAGGCAGGAAACGAGGACACTCACACTCTCCTCGTCCGAGGGAGCAGGCCGAATGGTGGCCAGGTAGAGATCAAGTTGGAGTAGAAATCCCTGGCAACCGGCCGCTGCTCCATCGTACTCCCTCGGAGGCGTGATGCGCAGGACGCTGGCACCGGCTCCCGCTGGAGGAGATGGTAATGTTGCTGGTGGGAGGGTAGGTGGGGTAGTAGGGAGACCACTCCTCTCCCAACGATCCATCCTCTCCATCATCTGATCCATTGCCGAACCAATGCGATGTAGGATGGACGTATGATGCAGGACTCTCTCCTCCATCGTGGGGAGAGGGGTGGTCGCTGCTCCTGCTGACTCCATTAGATGGTGCGGGCTTCTGTAACGTCAGGTGAATGATGGGTGTAGAGTCAGGCGCAGAGAGAGCAAAAGTATTACGGGGAAAAAACGCTTTAATGTCCACAGCATAAAACAGGAACAGGTACAAAAAGGTGACGCCAAGACACAGGCGCAAAACAACCCACAGACCACTGTTTAAATTAAGCTGGACAGCGAAAATCCCACAATCCAATAATCCACTCACGACGTAAAACATGAACACACAAAATAAGCCCGCACAAACACTAGCGGGCGAAACTAACCTAAATAGTACCCCTCCCAAAACCCCAACAAGAAACAGGTGAAAACAATTAGACAGACATAAACGAAAAGGAAAAATGGATCGGTGGCAGCTAGTAGACCGGCGACGACGACCGCCGAGTGCCACCCGAACGGGAAGGGGAGTCACCTTCGGTAATATTCGTGACAGTAGTTGGTTGGATGGGCTATTTACAGATGGGCTGTGTACATAAAGTTAGTGAGGGAGTCATAAGTCTCTAACTTCAGTGATTTTTGCAATTCGTTCCAGTCATTGGCAGCAGAGAACTGGAAGGAAAGGCGGCCTAAGGAGGTGTTGGCTTTGGGGATGACCAGTGAAATATACCTGCTGGAGCGCGTGCTACTGGTGGGTGTTGGTATGGTGACCAGTGAGCTGAGATCAGGCTGAGCTTTACCTAGCAAAGACTTATAGATGACCTGGTTCCAGTGGGTTTGGCGACAAATATGTAGCGAGGACCAGCCAACGAGAGCATACAGGTCGCTGTGGTGGGTAGTATATGGGGCTTTGGTGACAAAACGGATGGCACTGTGATAGACTGCATCCAATTTGCTGAGTAGAGTGTTGGAGGCTATTTTGTAAATTACATCGCCGAAGTCAAGGATCAGTAGGATAGTCAGTTTTACGAGGCTATGTTTGGCAGCAAGATTGAAGGAGGCTTTGTTGCAAAATAGGAAGCCGATTCTAGATTTAATTTTGGATTGGAGATGCTTAATATGAGTCTGGAAGGAGAGTTTACAGTCTAACCAGACACCTAGGTATTTATAGTTGTCCACATATTCTAGGTCAGAACCGTCCAGAATAGTGATGCTAGTCGGGCGGGTGGGTGCAGGCACCGATTGGTTGAAGAGCATGAGTTTCGTTTTACTAGCATGTAAGAGCAGTTGGAGGCCACGGAAGGAGTGTTGTATGGCATTGAAGCTCGTTTGGAGGTTTGTTAACACAGTGTCCAAAGAAGAGCCAGATGTATACAGAATGGTGTCATCTGCGTAGAGGTAGATCAAAGAATCACCCGCAGCAAGAGCGATATCATTGATATATACAAAGAAAAGAGTCGGCACAAGAACTGAACCCTGTGGCACCCCCATAGAGACTGCCAGAGGTCCGGACAAGGCCCTCCGATTTGACACACTGAACTCTAAGAAGTAGTTAGTGAACCAGGCGAGGCAATCATTAGAGAAACCAAGGCTGTTGAGTCTGCCAATAAGAATACGGTGATTGACAGAGTCGAAAGCCTTGGCCAGGTCGATGAAGACGGCTGCACGGTACTGTTTTTTATCGATGGCAGTTATGATATCGGTTATGGTATCGTTTGATGTGTGAAGTGGGCAAGATAAAGGGGCAAGATAAAGGTACTATAAATGTTTTTATTAAAATAATTACTCTTTGACATTTTTTGAAACACATTTTAACATCTCTGTGCATTCCGCGCCTATACCGTGAGTCTCCCATCCTCCTCAATTGTTCAAGTTTACCAGCTTCCACTGATATGTGCGTGTGTCCACACCTGCAGGCGCAGTCATGTCTACTCCTAAACTCAGCAAAAAAAGAAACGTCCCTTTTTCAGGACCCTGTCTTTCAAAGATAATTCCTAAAAATCCAAATAACTTCACAGATCTTTATGGTAAAGGGTTTAAACACTGTTTCCCATGCTTCCCACACTGCTCCCAACAATTCATGAACTTTCACCTGTGGAACGGTCGTTAAGACACTAACAGCTTACAGACGGTAGGCAATTAAGGTCACAGTTATGAAAACTTAGGACACTAAAGAGGCCTTTCTACTGACTCTGAAAAACACCAAAAGAAAGATGCCAAGGGTCCCTGCTCATCCGCGTGAATGTGCCTTAGGCATGCTGCAAAGAGGCATGAGGACTGCAGATGTGGCCAGGGCAATAAATTGCAATGTCCGTACTGTGAGACGCCTAAGACAGCGCTACAGGGAGACAGGACGGACGGTTGATCGTGTAACACCTGCACAGGATCGGTACATCCGAACATCACACCTGCGGGACAGGTAGAAGATGGCAACAACAACTGCCCAAGTTACACCAGGAACGCACAATCCCTCCATCAGTGCTCAGACTGTCCGCAATAGGCTGAGAGAGGCTGGACTGAGGGCTTATAGGCCTGTCATAAGGCAGGTCCTCACCAGACATCACCATCGCCTATGGGCACATACCCACCGTCGCTGGACCAGACAGGACTGGCAAAAAGTGCTCTTCACTGAGGAGTCACGGTTTTGTCTCACCAGGGAGGATGGTCGGATTCGCGTTTATCGTCGAAGGAATAAGCGTTACACTGAGGCCTGTACTCTGGAGCGTTATAGATTTGGAGGTGGAGGGTCCGTCATGGTCTGGGGCGGTGTGTCACAGCATCATTGGACTGAGCTTGCTGTCATTGCAGGCAATCACAACGCTGTGCGTTACAGGGAAGACATCCTCCTCCCTCATGTGGTACCCTTCCTGCAGGCTCATCCTGACATGACCCTCCAGCATGACAATGCCACCAGCCATACTGCTCGTTCTGTGCATGATTTCCTGCAAGACAGGAATGTCAGTGTTCTGCCATGGCCAGCGAAGAGCCCGGATCTCAATCCCATTGAGCACGTCTAGGACCTGTTGGATCGGAGAGTGAGGGCTAGGGCCATTCCCCCCCAGAAATGTCCGGGAACTTGCAGGTGCCTAAGTGGAAGAGTGGGGTAACATCTCACAGCAAGAACTGGCAAATCTGGTGCAGTCCATGAGGAGGCGATGCACTGCAGTACTTGCAGCTGGTGGCCACACCAGATACTGACTGTTACTTTTGATTTTGACCCCCCACCTTTGTTCAGGGGCAAATTATTCAATTTCTGTTAGTCACATGTCTGTGGAACTTGTTCAGTTTATGTCTCAGTTGTTGAATCTTGTTGTGTTTATACAAATATTTACACATGTTGAGTTTGCTGAAAATGAACGCAGTTGACAGCGAGAGGACGTTTCTTTTTTTGCCGTGTTTAATTATCAGTCATTTAAATCTACAGTGGGTGGGTTGCTATGGCAGCCACAGACAGGCTCTGCGTTGTCCGATCATTGTGGGAGCACACCCCAGCTATTTCATTAACCTTTAAAGGACTTATTTTAGGTATTTATTTTAGTGGCACCACTATGAATATAAATGTGTCATTTTGAAAAGGGAAATGGTCAGGTAATAAAAAGTCTATGGACCTTTTCACAAGTCCCCCCCCCTCTCTCCCCATCTTCCCTCTCTGCTTTTGGACTGCTGGAATGAATAATGGAAAATAACTGTTGAATAAACTCGTCCCCTAAAGACACACAACACACACACACACACACACACTCACACACACACACACACTGTATTGAAAAACAAGAGGTGCAGTTAACTCTAATGAACTTATCCTCTGCAGCAGAGGTAATCCTGGGTCTTCCTTTACTGTGGTGGTCCTCATGAGAGCCAGTTTCATCATAGCTCTTGACGGTTCTTGAAATTTTCTGGATTGACTGACCTTCATGTCTTAAAGTAATGATGGAATGTTGTTTCTATTTTCGCTTATTTGAGCTGTTCTTGCCATAATATGGACTTGGTCTTTTACCAAATAGGGCTATCTTCTGCATACGAACCCTACCTTGTCACAACACAACGGATTGGCTCAAACGCATTAAGAAGGAAACAAATTCCACAAATTAATGAGGCACACCTGATAATTGAAATGCATTCCAGGTGACTACCTCATGATGCTGGTTGAGAGAATGCCAAGAGTGGGCAAAACTGTCATCAAGGCAAAGGGTGGCTAGTTTGAAGAATTTCAAATATATTTTTGTTTAACACTTTTTTTGTTACTACATGATTCCATATGTGTTATTTTATAGTTTTGATGTCTTCACTATTATTCTACAATGTAGAAAATAGTAAAAATAAAGAAAAACCCTTGAATGAGTAAGGCGTGTCCAAACTTTTGACTGGTACTGTATTTATTTTCTCAATGACCATTATAGAGCTCAAAGCTGAGTTTTACAATTAAGGAATCTGAAATACGGTGCATGTGAAATTACACATTGGCCATTGCAAGTGCGCTAGGCCTCATTGCAAGTTCACTAGACATGACATTTACTGTTAGATTAATACATGGCTACTAGCAGTAGTTATATTTAGAGTTAGCTTATGTGTTTTGTGTTTTCACTTCCTCAGGGGGTGAATTAGCACCAATTGAATTTGGGCTATACATAATATTAGTACACATAGTCAAATTCATCTCTATTGAACAAAAAAATCAGAAAATTCTGGAGTTCTATTTTGAAAGGAAAGTATAACAAAAATAGCCTAATTGTCAACTCAAAATTCATAACATTCACTGGATTAGGTTGCATATCAAAATGTTTTAAATCGTGCATTCCTGCTTGGACATGTTAGATGTAACAACTTATTTATTGAATACCATCTCAGTAGTCTATTACACTTCTTATTATAGTTTTTTCCAACTGCTTACACACGTTTTCAAAACTGTTACCTTTTTTCAAAATTCTGCACACAATTCCCAAAACTGCACACACAAAATGCTAAATGCCTCACATCTCCTTCAAAATGTAACACTGCATTCAAAATGCCATAAACACATGTCAGAATGAAGCATTTGCATCAAATGGCAAACACTGCTTTCATAATAGTACATTTTGGGATATACCATGTAAACACTGTTGTTCTAAATCTAAAGCTCTTTGGTCTTTCATAGGCTTATATCTACATTTCAATACAATGTTCTACAGTGAAAGTAATCTGCTGAGAGGGGTAACAAGTACACTGTAAACACCAATGCAATGTAGAAACAGAAAATATTTATTAGGCCAAACATTACTGTTGTATAAAGTAGCATACAACAAAACCATAAACATATGTAAACCAAAAGTATATTCTTTAGAATACAGTAAAGAACACAATTGTGTGTGTGGGGTTCCGGGGGGGCAGTCCAGGAATTGGTAGGGGGGGGGGGGGGGGCAGTCACCAGTGCTAAGCTACGATTCATCTCTTCTCTGGCCTGGGTCTGGCCACAATACTTCGTCCACATCACAAGATACGTTTTCTCTTGCCAAACATCGAGGGAAGTATCTCCTAGCATGGCGTATCCAACCTTGGACAGAGGCAACCTCTATGTCCCCACATGCGTCCTCAATTGCCTGGAGAAGCGGCATGCGGGCACAGGGTTGGCGATCATACACTTTCCAGCGCCAGGCTGAGAAGAATTCCTCTATGGGATTTAGAAAAGGTGAATATGGGGGTAGGTACAAAACTACAAATTGTGGATGGGTGGCAAACCAGTTTTGGACCAGAACAGCCTGGTGAAAACTAACATTGTCCCATAAAACCACAAATCTAGCAGGCTCCTGATCTGGATCAGGGACAAGCAGTGTAAATTGCATCCAGAAAAGTGAGCATATGGCCGGTGTTGTACAGACCCAGTGTGGCATTGTGATGGAGGACCCCGTTTTGAGTGATGGCAGCACACATACAGTGGGGCAAAAAAGTATTTAGTCAGCCACTAATTGTGCAAGTTCTCCCACTTAAAAAGATGAGAGAGGCCTGTAATTTTCATCATAGGTACACTTCAACTATGACAGACAAAATGATGGAAAAAAATCCAGAAAATCACATTGTAGGATTTTTAATGAATTTATTTGCAAATTATGGTGGAAAATAAGTATTTGGTCAATAACAAAAGTTTCTCAATACTTTGTTAAATACCCTTTGTTGGCAATGACAGAGGTCAAACGTTTTCTGTAAGTCTTCACAAGGTTTTCACACACTGTTGCTGGTATTTTGGCCCATTCCTCCATGCAGATCTCCTCTAGAGCAGTGATGTTTTGGGGCTGTTGCTGGGCAACACGGACTTTCAACTCCCTCCAAAGATTTTCTATGGGGTTGAGATCTGGAGACTGGCTAGGCCACTCCAGGACCTTGAAATGCTTCTTACGAAGCCACTCCTTCGTTGCCCGGGCGGTGTGTTTGGGATCATTGTCATGCTGAAAGACCCAGCCACGTTTCATCTTCAATGCCCTTGCTGATGGAAGGAGGTTTTCACTCAAAATCTCACGATACATGGCCCCATTCATTCTTTCCACGGATCAGTCGTCCTGGTCCCTTTGCAAAAAAACAGCCCCAAAGCATGATGTTTCCACCCCCATGCTTCACAGTAGGTATGGTGTTCTTTGGATGCAACTCAGCATTCTTTGTCCTCCAAACACGACGAGTTGAGTTTTTACCAAAAAGTTATATTTTGGTTTCATCTGACCATATGACATTCTCCCAATCTTCTTCTGGATCATCCAAATGCTCTCTAGCAAACTTCAGACGGGCCTGGACATGTACTGGCTTAAGCAGGGGAACACGTCTGACACTGCAGGATTTGAGTCCCTGGCGGCGTAGTGTGTTACTGATGGTAGGCTTTGTTACTTTGGTCCCAGCTCTCTGCAGGTCATTCACTAGGTCCCCCCGTGTGGTTCTGGGATTTTTGCTCACCGTTCTTGTGATCATTTTGACCCCACGGGGTGAGATCTTGCGTGGAGCCCCAGATCGAGGGAGATTATCAGTGGTCTTGTATGTCTTCCATTTCCTAATAATTGCTCCCACAGTTGATTTCTTCAAACCAAGCTGCCTACCTATTGCAGATTCAGTCTTCCCAGCCTGGTGCAGGTCTACAATTTTGTTTCTGGTGTCCTTTGACAGCTCTTTGGTCTTGGCCATAGTGGAGTTTGGAGTGTGACTGTTTGAGGTTGTGGACAGGTGTCTTTTATACTGATAACAAGTTCAAACAGGTGCCATTAATACAGGTAACGAGTGGAGGACAGAGGAGCCTCTTAAAGAAGAAGTTACAGGTCTGTGAGAGCCAGAAATCTTGCTTGTTTGTAGGTGACCAAATACTTATTTTCCACCATAATTTGCAAATAAATTCATAGAAAATCCTACAATGTGATTTTCTGGATTTTTTTTCCTCATTTTGTCTGTCATAGTTGAAGTGTACCTATGATAAAAATTACAGGCCTCTCTCATCTTTTTAAGTGGGAGAACTTGCACAATTGGTGGCTGACTAAATACTTTTTTGCCCCACTGTAGTTATATTACCCCCACGCTGTCCAGGGACATTGGTAATTGCCCTCTGTCCTATAACATTTCTTCCGCGGCGCCTGGTTTTGGTGAGGTAGAAGCCAACCTCATCCACATAAATAAATTCATGGCGAATTACATGGGCATCCAGCTCCAATACTCTCTGTAACAGACAAAAGGATATACAGATGAGTAAATATGGTATGTCTGAAGTACTGGAAGTAGTGTTGCATACATACCTCTACAAAGTCATGTCGCATATTCTTGACTCTGTCAGAGTTTCTCTCAAATGGCACCTTGTAAAGTTGTTTCATCGTCCCTCGGTGCCGTTGGAGGATGCGTTGTATGCTCGACAGGCTTACAGCATTGATGTTGTTAAATATGGTGTCATTATTCAAGATATGTTCTCTTATCTCTCGAATCCTAATTGCATTGTTGGCCAAAACCATATTTATAATTGCAGTCTCTTGTACATCTGTAAACAAGCGTCCTCGTCCTCCATGATGTCTTTGCCTTTCCACTCTGTACAGAATTCAAACACAGTATGTGTTCAGCATAGGAACTGTAAACAATGTACAATTTTTTTTAGTACAGCATGATAACCAACCTCATTCATTCAATGCAGTGCAGTAAATGGATGGCTTAGAGTTATAAATATTTATGCAATACTATGCAGTCATACGTATTTTACAGTACATTACTGTAATGCTAAAATAGTCATTAGATAGTTGCATACCTGTTCTCATTTCTGAAGGTTCGAATTTTGGACGCCACTGTAAACCGACTCAAGTTGGGCTGGACTCTCAGTCCAGCCTCTCTCATGGTCAAACCGTGGTTGATCACATGATCAACAAGTGTTGCCTAATCTCATCAGAGACGGCTCTCCTTCCTTCTCTTCTTTGCCCTCGTCCTCTTCCTCTCCCTCCTACTCCTCTTGCTCTCTGTCCATTGTTGGCATCCATTGTTCAAAACAGGTAATCTGACCTTTGACCTATTTATAGGCCTATACTACAGTAAAGCAGTGATTGGTTAGTGATCAGTTAAGCTATTAGTGTTTGCACATGTGAGGAGTGTGTGTGTGACCTGGTGAATAAGTGTAGCATTTTGATTGGTTGTGTTTGGAAAAGGAAAGCAAGTCACTTCCTGTTAGATTATTGTGTTTTAGGTAGAGAATTGTGTGTAGTGTTTTGAAAAAAAGTGTTTTATGCAATTGACAACTGAGTCAAAGGCTGAGAAATAGTTTATGGTTTTGGATATTTGTTGTGTAGTTTTGCACTTTGAGTGAGAGGTTTCAAAAATCGTGTGACATGACAAGATTTTGTGTGTAAGCATTTGGAAAAAACTGTAATGAAGCATTTTGAATGACTTGATAATGACTTTATAAGATGACAATCGTATTCTCTTGTGTGATGCTGAGAATTATTTTGGGGGTGCCACCAAAACATACACAGGTGCCAACAACAGAAAAAGTTAGTGGCTCCAGCGCCACAAGGGGAAAATGTCAGTCTGGATTCCTGCAATGGAATACACTAACAGGTATTGTGAGTAGCCTATATCCTAAAGGCCTCTACACACTTCCGTTCCAAAATGTAAGCCACACAAAAGTATGTAGAACTATGTGTGAAAATGACACTGTCACTGCGTTTGCGTGAAGTGTGTAGGACCATTAAGGCTTCCATGATGATGCATTTCCCATCCATCATCCCTCTCAGTGTATTCACTGCCTATTACCATAGGCCTATTGAGGTTGAACTTTTATAAGAGCGACAACTTCAGGGTTAAGGCAGTAGAAAGCTATGCAAGCCATATAGGGAAGTAGTCTCATAGCTCCAGGACGAACATTACATGAGGAGGACAAAAGGTCCGGTTCACCACAGTGCCTTTGGGGCGATAGGGGAATGGAAAAGGAGCTCTTTGTGTGATGCTATTGGCTTGTTAAAAGGAGCATTCTCCAGATGCCTGGGCGGTAAGTGAGGCCTCTGTTGCCACTGGTAATTCAATTGTGCCACATGATTTCTTGGTGAGTAATCCACAAATGGATCTCAGCAGAGGCTTGGCACCCCAGGCCTAATGAGGGTCTGGGTCCCAGAGGGCCAGGGTGGCAGAGGGGGCGGGAGGAGGGAGGGAGAGAAAGGTGAGTATAAGGGCAGGGAGAGCAAGAGCAAGAGCAAGAGCAAGAGCAAGAGAGAGAGAGAGAGGGACCAAGGGAGAATAAGGTGACAAAGGACATGGAATGGAACCACACCAGTCTACCAACACTTTCACAAAGGGCCTAAACATGCATGATGACAGTGGCAGCACAGAATGGTTTTATTAGAACACATTGTGTATGATGCAACCGATCTGAATGGAGGATCTGACTGATGAGGCACGGGATCCAAATAGGCATGCGATAAATGTGATCAGCTGATGAAAAACAGAGACACACACAGAGACAGACACTGTACAAGTTCAACAAAGCAGTGAAAACTGGAACAATGTGCGCTAGAACTCGGAGGGGTTTACAGTGATGAATATCTGGACTTCACTACATTAAAGAAAGAAGACTTTCATTCATCCACCAAATCCTCAGCAGTGGGAAGTGTAGCAACAGCCAATGCTATACACTGTGTTCATAGAGAAACTTGTGGCACAAACTATAGTATCTGGAATAACTGTCTTATAGTATTCATCTTGATTTTAAAACTCATACTATACTAGTGTATAGCTCTGTATACATCATGTGAGAGCTAGAAGGTGTGACATCTCTGTCTGAAGGTGTTGTATAGGGTGTGTTCCTACATTCGCTCTGGCTATCTACTCCGATTTCAGAGCACTCTCGTCTGAGTGTACCACAGTGCAGAATAACTGATGAATTTACGAACGCGCAACGCCCTTTGAATATGACCGGTGTCAGTAAACGTAGGCAAAAAATATTATGAAATTGTTGACAGCAGCACAGTTACAGTCCCTAACGCTCTAGATAACATGAAAACAGCCTAACCAGCTCTGCTAGGGTGAGTACAATGGTCAGAGTGAGGTGTTCTAGTAAACCTTAGCCAGTTAGCTTGGGTGCTTGACTGCTGTTAGGGCAGAATGCTCGGATCAACCCTACTCCTCGGCCAGAGCGTCCAGTGTGCGCTCTGAATGCCCAGAGAGTCAACACGTTCTGAATTTACAAAAGACTCAGAGCGCACTCTGACACACTGGAGGTTATTTACAAACACACTCTTAGTATCATTAGTAGTGACCAGAGAATTCTTTGACAACAGTCATCGAATATGACAGTCAGTTCCATTGCTGAGCAGTGGCTCCACAGCAACAGTGTCAGGATTCAAGAATCAGGAGATTCAAGAATCTGAAGCGATCACTCTCAAGTCCATACGGTGGGAGATGAACAGAGGAGCGGAACAGGGGTGGGTGGTGCTAATTTGTACACACCGTTAAACGAAAATGAAAGATGTTACAGGAAAATGGTTACAGGAAAACGAATGATGCCAAACAGCTCGAGGGAGGGAAAAGAAAGGCACAGTTTCCATGGTAACCACTCTCCCACAAAGAGTTGGTCTCTCCAGCGGCTTTCTGTTGATGTTTTTTTCAGTCCTCTTTGTTTTTTGGTACCTGGTGAAAATCAACCACCAACAAGCTTGGTAAATTAGCATAGTGAGGATTGCATTTATTGAAGTTTAAAGAGAGTAGGGTAGAAGAGCTGTCTAGATTCAAGACAGTATATCTAAACACACACAGACAGAAATATACACACAAACCAAAATACACACTCAGACTCTAATGTATACAATACTAGAAAAACAGAAAGGAAAGTCAGCCTAATAGAATTCCAGACAGTGTCTGATGCACCACTAGAGAAAATGGAGAAACAGGTAGGCAGAAATCTAAAGCTAAAGACAGAGACAGAGCGAGAGAGCGAGCGAGAGACTAGGACACAGCCTTTCCTGCCCTATATTTCATATTTAATCTGGTCTGCTGGAGGATTTCTTGGCCCAGTCCAGTGTAATCTTGTAGAGGGGCAGATGGCATTCTGGTTGTCTCAATCAGATCTCCTGGATGAGGCAGTGTTGCAGTACAGTTCTCCAGGGGCATCTGGGATCAGCAGGTTGGGATGTTCATCAGCATGAAAACAACCTGTTTTTCTTTAACCTTTAGGTGTTCATCCATGGTTGGTCTCCGGGTACACAGGTTTCCCCAGACTCCAGGAGTCACCAGAGTAAAAAGCATGGGTTGTAGATTAATCACAAAACACACCCACCTGGAAAACATAAGTGTTATCGGCTAAATATAAAGTGAAAGCAAGTGAATCCTTGTTCATTTTCTCACTTTCAAATGATGAATTGATTTGCCGTAAAGGTGAGCTTGAAAAACCTGTCCTCATTAGATGAGTGATCATGCTAATGCCAAGCTGATTTTCCTCTGGGTGTTACATGGAATAACACCCTAACACCAGCCTCTTTACACACACACACATGCACACACACACACACACACACACACACACACACACACACACACACACACACACACACACACACACACACACACACACACACACACACACACACACACACACACACACACACACACACACACACACACACAAATACCTAAAGAGATAAGAAAGTTGTCACTGGTATTCCAATCGATCCAGCAGATGTGTGAATGATGTGGGGGGCCACTGGCCTCTCTCTGAGCCAACTGAAGAGCTCTTGATGTTAGAGTAAGTGGACCCGCAGAACATGTTCTCTCCATCAGCATCTCATTCACTCTACTTTAGTCAGGTGAGGTGATCCTGGCTGTGAGCACAGACTCATTCAGCTGCTGAGACATGACAGAAACCAACGGGACAAAATAGAGTTCCTGCCTCTCTAACTTGAATCTATATGTATAGAGTATAAGGTGGTCTCTCCTTAACACAGAAAGTCTGGGGCACAATACATATATCATGGCTGGCACATTGTTTGGAGTAACCTCACAGGCAACAAGAGCTTCTGATAACATTCCTCCTAGGGTGTTGTCACACTTGGTCCCTTTCAGACAATTTTTGGTTCGCTGAATTCTTTGTGCAGTGTGAACATACCAAAGGAACTCAGACCCCTCAAAAGAGCCCCCAAAGTGAACCGAACTGAGACCATCTCGAGAGGTGGTTTGAGTTCGATTCACTTGCATTCCGCGGTCCGGTTCCCTTTTTTAGGGCAACGTGAACACAAAACTCCCCAGGTTCACTTCTCATTATTCCAGCACCACACACTAGACTACTGCAACACTGTTTCTCCTGCCATAACCCCTCACACTAGACTACTGCAACACTGTTTCTCCTGCCATAACCCCTCACACTAGACTACTGCAACACAGTTTCACCTGCCATAACCCCTCACACTAGACTACTGCAACACAGTTTCACCTGCCATAACCCCTCACACTAGACTACTGCAACACAGTTTCCCCTGCCATAACCCCTCACACTAGACTACTGCAACACAGTTTCTCCTGCCATAACCCCTCACACTAGACTACTGCAACAGTTTCCCCTGCCATAACCCCTCACACTAGACTACTGCAACACAGTTTCTCCTGCCATAACCCCTCACACTAGACTACTGTAACACAGTTTCTCCTGCCATAACCCCTCACACTAGACTACTGCAACACAGTTTCCCCTGCCATAACCCCTCACACTAGACTACTGCAACACTGTTTCTCCTGCCATAACCCCTCACACTAGACTACTGCAACACAGTTTCCCCTGCCATAACCCCTCACACTAGACTACTGCAACACAGTTTCCCCTGCCATAACCCCTCACACTAGACTACTGCAACACTGTTTCTCCTGCCATAACCCCTCACACTAGACTACTGCAACACAGTTTCCCCTGCCATAACCCCTCACACTAGACTACTGCAACACTGTTTCACCTGCCATAACCCCTCACACTAGACTACTGCAACACAGTTTCACCTGCCATAACCCCTCACACTAGACTACTGCAACACTGTTTCCCCTGCCATAACCCCTCACACTAGACTACTGCAACACAGTTTCACCTGCCATAACCCCTCACTCTAGACTACTGCAACACAGTTTCCCCTGCCATAACCCCTCACACTAGACTACTGCAACACTGTTTCTCCTGCCATAACCCCTCACACTAGACTACTGCAACACAGTTTCACCTGCCATAACCCCTCACTCTAGACTACTGCAACACAGTTTCCCCTGCCATAACCCCTCACACTAGACTACTGCAACACTGTTTCTCCTGCCATAGCCCCTCACACTAGACTACTGCAACACAGTTTCCCCTCCCATAACCCCTCACACTAGACTACTGCAACACTGTTTCCCCTGCCATAATCCCTCACACTAGACTACTGCAACACAGTTTCCCCTGCCATAACCCCTCACACTAGACTACTGCAACACAGTTTCCCCTCCCATAACCCCTCACACTAGACTACTGCAACACTGTTTCCCCTGCCATAATCCCTCACACTAGACTACTGCAACACAGTTTCCCCTCCCATAACCCCTCACACTAGACTACTGCAACACTGTTTCCCCTGCCATAATCCCTCACACTAGACTACTGCAACACTGTTTCCCCTGCCATAATCCCTCACACTAGACTACTGCAACACAGTTTCTCCTGCCATAACCCCTCACACTAGACTACTGCAACACAGTTTCCCCTGCCATAACCCCTCACACTAGACTACTGCAACACTGTTTCTCCTGCCATAACCCCTCACACTAGACTACTGCAACACTGTTTCTCCTGCCATAACCCCTCACACTAGACTACTGCAACACAGTTTCTCCTGCCATAACCCCTCACACTAGACTACTGCAACACAGTTTCCCCTGCCATAACCCCTCACACTAGACTACTGCAACACTGTTTCTCCTGCCATAACCCCTCACACTAGACTACTGCAACACTGTTTCTCCTGCCATAACCCCTCACACTAGACTACTGCAACACTGTTTCTCCTGCCATAACCCCTCACACTAGACTACTGCAACACTGTTTCACCTGCCATAATCCCTCACACTAGACTACTGCAACACAGTTTCTCCTGCCATAACCCCTCACACTAGACTACTGCAACACAATTTCACCTGCCATAACCCCTCACTCTAGACTACTGCAACACAGTTTCCCCTGCCATAACCCCTCATACTAGACTACTGCAACACAGTTTCCCCTGCCATAATCCCTCACACTAGACTACTGCAACACAATTTCACCTGCCATAACCCCTCACTCTAGACTACTGCAACACAGTTTCTCCTGCCATAACCCCTCACACTAGACTACTGCAACACAATTTCACCTGCCATAACCCCTCACTCTAGACTACTGCAACACAGTTTCCCCTGCCATAACCCCTCACTCTAGACTACTGCAACACAGTTTCCCCTGCCATAACCCCTCACACTAGACTACTGCAACACTGTTTCACCTGCCATAACCCCTCACTCTAGACTACTGCAACACAGTTTCTCCTGCCATAACCCCTCACACTAGACTACTGCAACACAGTTTCCCCTGCCATAACCCCTCACACTAGACTACTGCAACACAGTTTCCCCAGTCATAACCCCTCACACTAGACTACTGCAACACAGTTTCCCCTGCCATAACCCCTCACTCTAGACTACTGCAACACAGTTTCTCCTGCCATAACCCCTCACACTAGACTACTGCAACACAGTTTCCCCTGCCATAACCCCTCGCACTAGACTACTGCAACACAGTTTCCCCTGCCATAACCCCTCACTCTAGACTACTGCAACACAGTTTCCCCTGCCATAACCCCTCACACTAGACTACTGCAACACAGTTTCCCCTGCCATAACCCCTCACACTAGACTACTGCAACACAGTTTCCCCTGCCATAACCCCTCACACTAGACTACTGCAACACAGTTTCCCCTCCCATAACCCCTCACACTAGACTACTGCAACACAGTTTCCCCTGCCATAACCCCTCACTCTAGACTACTGCAACACAGTTTCCCCTGCCATAACCCCTCACACTAGACTACTGCAACACTGTTTCACCTGCCATAACCCCTCACACTAGACTACTGCAACACAGTTTCCCCTGCCATAACCCCTCACACTAGACTACTGCAACACAGTTTCCCCTGCCATAACCCCTCACACTAGACTACTGCAACACAGTTTCCCCTCCCATAACCCCTCACACTAGACTACTGCAACACAGTTTCCCCTCCCATAACCCCTCACACTAGACTACTGCAACACAGTTTCCCCTGCCATAACCCCTCACTCTAGACTACTGCAACACAGTTTCACCTGCCATAACCCCTCACACTAGACTACTGCAACACTGTTTCACCTGCCATAACCCCTCACACTAGACTACTGCAACACAGTTTCCCCTGCCATAACCCCTCACACTAGACTACTGCAACACAGTTTCCCCTGCCATAACCCCTCACACTAGACTACTGCAACACAGTTTCCCCTGCCATAACCCCTCACACTAGACTACTGCAACACAGTTTCCCCTGCCATAACCCCTCACTCTAGACTACTGCAACACAGTTTCCCCTGCCATAACCCCTCACACTAGACTACTGCAACACAGTTTCCCCTGCCATAACCCCTCACACTAGACTACTGCAACACAGTTTCCCCTGCCATAACCCCTCACTCTAGACTACTGCAACACAGTTTCCCCTGCCATAACCCCTCACATTGGTGCCACAAAAGAGAGAAGATGAAAAGCGTGTGCTGTTTTTGGATATTGATTAGTGATTGTCAAGGATTGAACTCATATTATTTGTTTGCAATATGTTGATCTATAGGCTAAGAGAGATTCATAAGCTGTTTATTCGATTGTGGGGTTTGAATAAAGCTTGCCAGCTTCTAGTCCTAAAAAACAAATGATTTACCTCTGGTTCTCTGAGCCATTCTTGTGAGTAGAACGAATGAGGAAAGAATAGGGTTTTGGAATAAACACCGAAAATAAGCTCTGAGGTTAACACAGGCTTATAAGATGTTATACTTTTTTATATGGGATAATAACAGTCAGTTAACATGACCTTTTATGAATTATGAAGCCTTTATGTGTGTTTTTTTTTCAAATGACATAAATGCTTAAAAATGTCATTTCCCATAGGCTTTGTTCAACGAACCATGGCAGAGTTAGTACCTACAAAAAGATACCATTACTATTACTCCCTATAGTGTGAGAAGACAACAACATATTTGGTAAGAATGACAACATAAGGTACAAAATCTATGCTAGCTCTTAAAGGGGCAGTAGCCTACATTGGGTGCACAATTTTCAGTTAGGCCTACAGCATTTTTTAATCTGCAGTAATTCTTCTGCTATTTCATCTGTTATCAATGATATTTGTATGTTAATATTATCTTCTGATTACAATTATTATGTATAATCTTTAAACTAAATACAATCTAGTAGCTTCCAAAATGTAAGTAGGTACAGTGGGGAGAACAAGTATTTGATACACTGCCGATTTTCCTACTTACAAAGCATGTAGAGGTCTGTAATTTTTATCATAGGTACACTTCAACTATGAGAGACGGAATCTAAAACATAAATCCAGAAAATCACATTGTATGATTTTTAAGTAATCCATCCAGTGTAATTGAGTGAAGGTTGGGAAAAGATCTTGATCCCTTTCTAAACATAGCAATATGAATGGAGAGAGAACTGAGTTCTTTTGCTCTTTTGTTTTTTACCTCAGAGTTCACTTTAAAGAGGACTGAGATTGCTTCTTTTAAAGAGGACTATATGTGAAAACACAATTACATACTGCCATTTACAGTCTGTGGCAAATTTATATAATAGCTCCTGTCAGCCTTAATTTGTTGAATAACGGCTGCGATGGTCAAGCTTTTACAGTTTAATCCGCCTGGCTGCAACCAGTGAAACAAGGCTAGACAGAGACTGTCCGCTCCACACTGCAGTTCCACAGCAACACTCTCATACTCACTGTCTGGCTGAGATGGGGGCGTGTGTGGTCCTCTGATGAGAGCAGGGAATGAAACAGTGTGTGAGACATGAATGGATCTGCTGGTGTCCCAGAGCAGGAGATAGGAGTCTGGGGATGGTAATGAATGAAGAATGGAGCAGGGAGGAGGGATGGGATGTTCAGAATGGAGGGACAGAGAGAGGAACTGGAACAGGACTAAGGTCCCTGGACAGGTCGGTGGGAGAAGGCTGTCTACTCAACTCGCATGCATATGCACACACACACACACACACACACACACACACACACACACACACACACACACACACACACACACACACACACACACACACACACACACACACACACACACACACACACACACACACACACACACACACACACTTTCAAACATGTACAAACATACTCATAAAAAACATATGAGAATAAGATGTCTAGCCTACATGTTTGCTTACAATAAGAACACACAAACCTGCTGGGAACCATACATCTGAATGGAGGGGGAGTTATCATTGCTTTCGACCATCCCCTGCCCTCCCCTCCCAACTCAAACTCACATTTCTCTCCAACACCACTTAGCAGAAACAAATTGGCCAGCTCCTTCGCTGAACTTTGGGAAACTCAAAGTTTGTTCGGAAAAGGTCCGAAGCATCTCAAGAGCCCTTCAGGAGTCCTGCTCAAAGCCAACAGAGACCTTATTCAATTGGACAGACTGTCTCTCTACCATGTAGTCTAGTGAGTAGTAACTTGACATATCTCAGATTGCACACATTTTTCATCAAGACAATCGTTAATAGTAAAGTGTCTGTGTGTGTAGCAGAGAACACACTCCCACATGTACATCACTGTGCACGCACGCACACACACTCTCACACTCACAGATGTGTGAATTTGGAGGTCTAGTCAGTCTCCAAGCCCTGGTTACACATTCCATAGTGCTCCACCTCCTCCCCCAATGGGAGTCTTTTGTGCCTGTTGAAAGGCACTGGGGTTACAGGGTTTCTTGTGCCCAGTATAATACTCTCTCTCAAGACAATGACCTCATCTTGATCCCCCCCCCTCTCTTTGTGTATGTGTGTGTGTGTGTGTGTGTGTGTGTGTGTGTGTGTGTGTGTGTGTGTGTGTGTGTGTGTGTGTGTGTGTGTGTGTGTGTGTGTGTGTGTGTGTGTGTGTGTGTGTGTCACAGAGAGAAAGGGGGACAGAGATGCTGAGAAAATGGAGAGGCAAAGCACTTTTGAAGAGTTGGAGGAAAGACCGTACTATGCCACTTTGGAGGGGTGTCAGGGGGCTGACTACCTACAGTAGGTATAGAGGCAACTGTGTCACGTTTACTTATGTTTAAAATCTTGCAAGCAAATCCATCAACCATCCAAATAAATTGTTATTTTCTTTTAAAGGTGCAGCCAAGCTAAAAACAACTCCGCATTTTGGGCGTGGCCAACAACAGATAGGGAGTGCAGGTTGAGCAGCAGAGTAGATAGGATAGGATAATCTAGGCTCTCACTGGATGGTACAGTAGGCTATATTACAGTCTTACATTTGTTTTATTACAATCCATCTCTACCATATTTCTTATGGTGTTATTCATTACTGTAATAGGAGTCCTCTGAACTTAGTCTAATCTGTCATTCATCTACAGTAGCCTACATTGCCTACATTCCATACAGTCAGTAACTACTTCTAAAACAGTCTGCTGTACTTACCATTAACAACTGTGGTACCAATGCCTTAAGAATTGAGACTATAGTAATGTAAAACACACATACAATCAAGCCAAGGGAGCAGTCATTCCCTACAGGAAATTCCTACAGAGCACTTCTGCTGACTAAAGGGCTCAAAGAGTGAATCGTTTAAGAGAATGTTTGATTTAATTTAATTAACCCACTATTATGGGTAACCTGCATGGAACATTATTGCATATTCTACTCTGCAGTACTTCACAGAATAGTGTTGCATAGACACCATCCTGAAATCCCCTATAAGGTCTAAGGACTGTAATACAGTCCGCTGAACATAGAGAGCATATACATTACATTCTTAAAGGTTATATCCAGCCCTTTTAGCAATCTTTATAGCTGAAGTAATACATCTCACATTTTCTCTACAAGAGATCGAAGACAATCAAAAAAAGAAAAGGTCTGAACAGAGCTCTCCATCCATTGCCAGTGAACTTGTCTCGCTGTTAAGATATAAGCGAAATGGGAGAGAGACATGCACTACCCAGAGTTAGCAAGACAAATCAATGACCATCTGTCTGTATTTCCCAGTCACTCGCCATCTCCCCCTCCACTCCTTCCCCAGAAACACACCCACCAGACAATTCCTATTGTGTCAGGGGCGGCCGCAAATGATATCACAGAGATTATGGGATGGTGTATGCATGACTGTGTGCGCGAGTGAGAGAGACATGTGTATGTGTATTCTTCATGTCTATAACGGACATTTCTTGACAAGGGCTATGATAGCATCCATGTTAGAAAACAAGAGGGTAAAAATAACAGACCCTGCAGGTGTTCTGTGTGACCTAAATTAACCACTCTGTCTCATGCACACACACACCACAACTGCCATCATAATCAAACACAAGCCAAGCCCATACACTCTCAGGTCAACCAATATAAAATTGGGGAACTAGAGACAAAATACCTCAGATATCAAATGTACTATCATGGGTTCATATGCATCCCTTTCTGCGGAAAAACTATACAATTAAAGAAGCATTTTTCCAATGAAGGATTTCTGCTGTCGCTCCATCCTACTAGTAAAAAAATTAAAGATGGTATCGGCACAAATACCCATTACAGCTTTGGACATAGAGAAAATTGTGATCTATAGTGACGGGGTAAACTGTGAATCATAAATACCAATTCAGAATTAGCTCCAGTGGTTTTGACAGATAAACAATGGTGCTACATCAACCATTGGGAAGAAGTAGAAAAGAGTGTCATGATCTGAATTTGAGGTAAATGGAACAACACTGCCACAAGGTGGCTTACTTTGAAATAAACATCCTAAGCATTATTTAGCCCCCGTTACGCCATTGCTCCCCCAAAAAGGAGGCGAGACATCCATCAGTGTATTTTTTTAATACCTTTATTTAACTAGGCAAGTCAGTTAAGAACACGTTCTTATTTACAATGACGGCCTACCCCGGCCGATGCTGGGCCACTCTATGGTACCTAGCCATACCAGGCAGAAATCAATACAACTACATAAATACATAAGAAAAAAACTGTTTAACAAAGGATAATGGTTGGTTCGGTTTAATTGCTAATGTCCCCTAATTATACAGTAGCTCTCACATTTGTATCACCGGCAATTGAACTGCTACGTTCTCCCTTTATAGGCAAGCTGGTCGGCCTCCCTACTCAGTTCTCGGTGCTTTGCGAGGCCTAGCTCACATTGGACTCTACACATGCCACATTGGACTCTACACATGCCTCATCACGCCAAATGACCAGGCAGTGGTTACCCTGGACACCTACGCAGCTGGCTATCAGTGAGAAGAAGAAAAAACTTGCTCTCTTGACATATTTGAATTGTTGAATGTCTGATTTGTGGCCTACTAGGACTGTAGACTATGAAGGCCTAATTACCGAGATGGCGGGACATTGGTTGGTATGTCTTTGCTGCAAAACGTTTAGTACGCCTATATGGCTCACCGGGCAGCGAACTCTTCTTGTAAACTCTAGTCTGGTAGTGGTCCCTGTTCAATCTCTACAAGTCATGTGGTTTGTAGGATTTGACACGTTTAGGCTACAACTATGATTAATATGCTAGTTGCTTAGGGTTTACTGATGTACTTACCTTTTTTACACGGTAATCAAACTTTATATTTTCCCGCGAAAGGAAATTAAACTTTCATCCTCAAACTGTCAACCTTCCATGTGGTGCGTAAAACCAGAATGATAACACCTGTCTAACTGACGACGTTACCTTGGCAAGGCGTGTGCCAACATAATGGCAAAGATGCTGCCCTGAACGTTCAGCTCTTGATGAGTTCACATTTCAGTAGCAATCATTTTGTAGAAACCCAGCGAAAGCTGGGAGTCAAACTCCACTTTAGCTTTTTTTTCTACAAGTGTGCCTATTAGGAACATTATCTTTTTTGGAAATCCAACTCACATTGACTATTCATTTACATGATACTCATTTTAATGACAATGATCATTTGAAAAATAGAGGAAAATATAATTGCCTAAAATTAACAGCTTTAAACGTATTGTTTAAAGTGCAAATATATGTATTAACATGAAATACATAGATAACTTGAGACATGCAACATATTAATCAATTCATTATAAACAGGTAATTCCTTTAGTAACTACAAGCTAGTAAGCGACCTTACAACTTAAAACAGTACACCTGCTGTACAACAGTTTGCATAAGTGATTGCACTGACATGCAAAACAATGCTCAGATAAATAACATTCACATGAAAAGCAGTAATTGTAGAGATCTATACACTAAATCTTTATGCTTTGAGTCTTGGCCACGGTTTACATTGATCAAGACAATTATGACAATAAAATAGCAGAATAGTATGAAGCGATACTACAGAATGAAGCTAGTCTATACTGTATTGTTAAATAAATCAAGCAAAGCCCTCATTTCCTCTTGGCTCTCTGCAACTCCATACTCAGAGCTATTGTGCAGTCTATATGTCCATACTAAGCAGGCTGTGGGATCTCATTAATTATTTTACATCAGAAATAACATGACAACAGGCCATACCTCCTCAGACATCCAAGCCCAATACTCTGGCACCATGACACCTAAAACATTTTGCAGGCTCTTTATTGCATCATTTTCATATTCTCTTTTGACGATTGACAATAAATGAGACCCTTACCCATCCAGAATAATATTAGACGTGGACTGATCGAATAATAGATTATTGTAGCAGAGACAGGAAATAAAGCGGAAACGTGGCCCCTGGAGGTCACAGAAGAGCTGATATGTTCATGTCAATTACTTAGCAGGGCAGGGGTGAAAACAGACAGAATGGCAAATGCACAACTCAGATCTGTGACAAAACGTTTGAATATCTTGTCCACACTATCGCTTGTCTGTCAAGGTCATATGTATCTAGGGTTGGGAGTGAATCCAAAATGAATGCTCTCTATAAAGGCCAAAATATTATATATTCACTTGAATATTCACTTGCATAAGATAGACAAGTTAGTAAATCACTTGAGGGGGAAAAAAATATATATAAAAAAAGTTTAAATCAATATATTCACCATTCAATAAATCACACGAAGAATTTAATCTCATGAAAGGTGATAAGCAGCGTTACAGTTTTATGGCTATTCTTCAGCCTAAAGTGAAGTAATAATTCCCACCACTCAGAACTTTCAAGAAGTTCACTAGCAACAATTTACATGTACTTAATGGCATTTCAGAAGATAGAGGGAGAGCAGCAGCTTTCAAGAAATAACCAAAAAGACTGAGTAAATCAGCATTGAAACCTATATGCACAAACTGACAGCTGATGGTGCCTTTGCTCTAACCTTATTGTCTTGGATTGCCATTGCTATGCTAGCCTTCAGCAACATGGTCCAAACCAAAGGGACATTCCCCTACGAACAAACGTGACACGGTGACGGCATGGACAGAGGTAAAACACGTTAAGCATGGTTCGTCTGCCGAGAACTGGCTTTAATGGCGGGATAGAAACAGTACGCCACAGCAATCAGTTCCAGTTCTCCCAGTTCTCCTCCAGCTGAAAAATAAAACAGTTCATTTAGTTCAACATAATTGAACTAACTAGGCATGTTCTTTTTTGTTACAGTTTGGGGTTAGAAGAAATGCAACAGGAACATTTGTATTTATTGCCCACCTCTCCTGTAGCCTCAACTCTAGAGAGCACCATCTGGACCTCGTCTTCTGTCATGTCCAGGTCAAAGTCCTTCTCCCAGTCCTCACTGACATCTGTGCTGGACCCTGCAGGGGTCAGGGTGAAGCACAGGGTCAGATGGGACCACTTAACACTCTTCTAGAATACTATTCTTGCACTGGCTCTATGCACACTCACTGAACTTTACCCACACATACTACACTGACACTCCAACACACACACACATGCATATTGATGACACACACACACACGGCTATTCTGTTTATCCTGATTGCCTAGTCACTTTTACTCCTACCTACATGTAAATATTACCTCAACTACGTCGTACCCCTACACATTGACTCTGTATCAGAACTTCTTATATATTCCCTGGTTGTTGTTGTTTTATTGTGTTACCGTTTCCATTTTTTCCCCTTCTTATTTACTAATTATAACTGTTTTCTTACTTTTAACTCTGCATTGTTGGGAAAGGGCTCATATGTAAGCATTTCATGGTAAAGTCTACACCTGTTGTATTCGGCGCATGTGCCAAATAAAAATGTGTTTGATTTTGATTTGATGAACAGCTTAGACCCTATTCAATCAAACCCTGTTACCACAGTCACACCAATAACTGAATAGAATGTCCTTTTACCTTTCTTGCCATTGTTTGAAGGTGTAGACTTCCCACTGTCAGAGTTGAGCTCAAACACCCTCAGGTCCTGGGGCCCCTCTGTCTCTGGTCTGATGGTGGTAGCTGGGGCCTGAACTGTGGTAGCTGGTGCCTGGACTGTGGTAGCTGGGGCCTGGACTGTTATTCTCTCAGCTGTAGCCTTCTCTGTGGGCTCAGGCTGGGCTGGGGCCTCTAACTGAACCCTCTTCTCCTCCTCCTGCTGCCCCTCTGGCTTTCTCTCCTCCAGGCTGGACTTGTTGAATTTCTGGGACAGCTCCACGACTACAGGCTGTGGCCTGGCTGGTCTCACCTCCACCTGGGTGGGCAGGCTGCCGCTGTCGCTGCTCAGGGAGAGGGGAGAGGAGCGCTCCCCGCTTGGAGACGGGATGGGGCTGAGTGGGGTCGTCGCCATTGTGACTGGTGTAAGTGGGGACAGCTGGGTAGTAGGGTCGTCCAATGGGGGCGTGAAGTCCAGGCGAGATGAAGACGTGGCGCCAAGGAAGTCATCTGGGGTAGAAATAAGGGAGAAAACAGTGAGTCGCGAGACAGACCTGTACTAGTCTGACTGACTTCTTTCAGGTCACATCTCACAGAAGACATTTCCCCATTGTGAAATTCCCTATCCAACATACCTTCATCCTCCTCCTCCCAGCCCAGAGCCTCTGTGTGGGTAGTTTGCTCTGCTCTCTGCTTCAAGGCCACTCGCCTGGCCTCCTCCTGGTGGTCAGTCACATTAGTAACCCATCAGCAGAACACTACCAGCTTGTTAGTGTGTCTATTTATCGGATAAGGTGATGATATGAAGTGGGAAATTCTCTAATAAACATAGCTTACCTGTGAAATAGTTGCACCGAATACATTGTCTGATACCTCCATTTTGTCAGCATGCAGCACACAAAATATCATAAAAACAGTGTACTTTCCAGAAAGGGAGAGAGAGGATTGTAATGAGCTTTGGAAGAGGGGACCTGGGCTTTGTTAGGACACACGGGAAAGCGTCCGAATCAAAATCAAATACTGGGAGATTTGGTTCTGGGTGCCAAGATTAGTTTTCCAAGGGTCTACTATGCTACCAAAGCTCTGAGGTAGAGCCCTGCACAGGCATTAATTGTAAGCCAAACCCCTACCCATGCACGCTACGTTCAACCCTTACCCTACCCAGGCCCGATTCACTCTGCCAAATAGAAGGCCCTCTCGGCCCGAAATCAGAAATAACTTCCTCCGTTAGTAAATCCATTAGCTGCTCACGGAGCTCTGAGTATCCATAGCAACGGCCCTGCTTGGGCTGCTCTGCTCACTGACGAGACAGAGAGCAGTTAGCTGTTCGCTACTATTCGTCACTCTAAACTGACAACACTCAAGGAATATTATTATTTTCTGTGAAATAATCTCTCCTGTTTTATATTTGATGAGGTTGAAGCACTTCTGACAATGTTATGATCTTAGTCAGATATCACTGTACTGCGCAGCACAAGCAAATGGCTCAGCTTCAAAATGTTAGTGATTCATTTATTTGTATTTTATTTAACCTTCATTTAACTAGGCAAGTCGGTTAAAAACAAATTCTTATTTACAATGACGGCCTACCCCGACCAAACCCTAACTCGGACGAAGCTGGACCAATTCTGCGCCGCACAACGGCCAGTTGTGATACAGCCTGGAATCAAACCAGGGTCTGTAGTGACGCCTCTATTACTGAGATGCAGTGCCTTTCTGCCCCTGAGCAAGGCAGTTAACCCACTGTTCCCCGGGCAGAGGGGTTGGGTTAAATGCAGAAGACACATTTCAGTTGAATACATTCAGTTGAACAACTGACTAGGTAACCCCCTTTGCCTTTCCATTTAAACCGCTGCGCCACTCGGGAGCCTCTAAATCCTCTTTCGTGATACCTAAGCCCTGCCCGTACCCTAGTTATTGATGAAAAAACAGCCACTATCCGGCCCTAACCCTACGTATAATATCGGGCTCTACTCTGAGGTAGGTGATCTACAACTGGCCAGCAGGGGCGCAGTTTACATTCTAACATGTGATTCTGATAGAAGTGGGTGCATGATGGTTCATGAGAGCTATACATGCCAGTAACAAAACAAAAAAAAGTGAGTGAATTACCTGGTCCAACTGAAAGACTTTGTAGAAATACCGCTGCCAGAATTCAGAATGAGCTACAGCTGCTGGCACCTATGGATGAAAATACTTACTCTTACACAACGTACAGAGCATTTAAAAAAGTTATTAACTTCTATCTAACTTCTAGGAAATAAGGTCTGAACAAGTAGGGTTGGGCGATGTCAACCTTTGTCCTATCGTGATTATGTACTCATAAAACATTGTGATGTATGCTGTTATTGACCAACAAAAAAATAAACAAATATAAAACATGACTAAAGATAACGCTGAAAGCCTGGGAAGACGCTAAGTGCAGGCAAATCTTTTCTAATATTCCTTTCTGGTGGAGTTTCAGCATGGAACAGGTGTGTGTGTGTGACTCGTGCACATGATGGAGCAAAGTGACAGTCAACTGAAGATGAACGGGCTGTCTTACTGCAGTAAGAGTTAGGTTATAAATCATTGGGTGGATAAGAAATCCAAGGCTTAAAAACAAAGGTGTCCATGTATGCCGATGACTCAAGTTTTATATTAAGTCTGCAAGCTAGATCCCTGCAATGTCTCATTGAAGATCTAGATAATTTTTCTGGACTCTGGACTAAAACCTAATTATGATAAGTGTACAATATATATTTTTTAAATATAACTTTTACATTACCCTGCAGTTTACCAATAAAATGGGCTGACGGTGAAGTAGACATAGTTGGTATGCATATCACAAAATATATAAATGAGCTCTCTACAATGAATTTCAACACTTTTAACACTGCTGCTACTTACTGTTTATTATCTATGCATAGTCACTTTACGACTACCTACAAATACAAATTACCTAAACTAACCTGTACCCCCGCACACTGACTCGGGACCGGTAACCCTGTATATAGCCTTGTTATTGTTATTTTATTGTGTTCATTTTTTGTTTACTTTAGTTTATTTAGTAAATATTTTCTTAAATCTATTTATTGAACTGCATTGTTGGTTAAGGGCTTGTAAGTAAGCATTTCAGAGTAAGGTCTACACCTGTTGTATTTGGCGGAGGTGACAAATAAAATCTGATATGACTTCATGCTTCTCAGCTAAAATTATTGTACAGAATTCTTGGCACCAACAAAATGTTGAATATTGGGAGCATATAGTCATCGCAGCTCAGCAGATTTTTTTGTGAGGATACAGAATCAATAGACCATTTGTTTTGGTATTGCCCTCAGGTAGCCTGTTTCTGGTCTCAGGTTCAGGAATGGCTGAAAATGCATAACATTAACCTAAAATTTACCCTAGAAATAGAATTGTTGGGAGAACTGGTCAGTCAATTACTAATACTTTCATTGAAATTATTTATCTTTAACTCACAATTTGTGGATTCTATTCAATTAGATAGATTCAAATTGTATGTTAAACATCACAGCACAGTTGAAAGATATATGGTGCATAGAAATCCGAAGAGGATGGCCAGCAGAGATAGGTGGGATGGGCTGAGGGAAGCTGAGGGTTGGGATGTGGAATTGGAGACAAGTGGGAGTGGAGTTGCTGGGCGGGGGATAGAACGACAGACAAAGATAAAAAATAAAGTCAAAATAAAACAACAAAAAGTATGTTTGAATGACACTGGGTGGGCAATGTTTTTACATCTAATGCTTGTTTGCCTAAGGCTGATGCCGTGCAGGTGTTTGTACTCGTGTACACATGCATATACACACACTCTCATTCAAACGCACACACATGCACAGACACACATGTAAATAGTGCCATAAATGGTTGCTGGTTGCTGGTTCGGGTCCCCGTTTTTGACCTTGTGGAAGACCTGTCGACGTGCTTTGTGAAGGGCGTTGACCCTGGTTGCTTCTGTGGGCCCCACACAGATCATTTCTTTCTTAATAAGCTTAAACTTTTCATTCCATTTTTTATAGTCCATTGATATTGTTTGTTCTCTCTCATTATTAGTCCACTGGCTACCTTATGTTTTTTAACTATTCAAACAACTTTGAGATGGAACTCTGTCAGATTAATTAATTGTTTGATCGAGAAAGCTTGCATGCATAAAACGATGAAAGCGTACTACCCCAAAGTCATATTCATAATGAATGGCGAGACAAGGCTACCCTATGTTTTTGAAAACAGCTAAACACAATATAGTTAAGGTGTCCGTTATAAATGTTTTATAGATTTAGGCTGTAAGGCCCACGCGTCTGACAAAGTGAGAGAAACAATTCTTTCTGACTGGACATTTTGCAAAGCTTTGGTGAAATTCCTCACTCTGTCTAGCCTACATTCCTTTCTTGGATTCTGAAGGCCTATATAGCATAGGCTATTTATTGAATTACTCGGATGGTCATTCATGCGCTGCCCGACTCCGTTAGGCCTACTGCGCGGCACCAGTCAGGTTCCAATAGGATAAACCATTGTCTGTCACATCACGATGTTGTCACCATTGACAACGGCTGTCAATCATTATTGATAAATTAACATATTGTAATTTGGCCCAACCCTATTAGAAAGTGTACCATTCTGGTGTAAAGGGCCCTGATAGAGGGGGTGTTGACCAGGAGGTCAGAGATCTCTCCTTTCCTCTCCTCCAGGCTGAAGCTGTAGAGCCACGCATCAAAATGCTCTAGGGAACCTGGGACAGAACACAGGACACACAATTAAAAACACAAATACAATATTTTCATGACCGTTTAACAACTGCATGAAAATAAGTGGCATAGAAGTCCAAACTACCCATGTCTTGTCCTGCCAAGTTATTTGCATTCATTGTAATAGGAGTTGATTTTGACCATGATTTATAAAGTATTGGAGTGCAGCTGAGGACATTTAGGGTAGAGTAGAATGAGTAATTATATGGTCTTAAGTCCCTTTGTCATTGCCATGCTGATGGCTTTTTTATGTTTTGAGGGAATGAAGCCGGGTTAGTGACGTTACATGGCACATGACCTTTTTCTTTAATGAGAATAGTGAAGACAGATAGAAAAGAAGCATGTGTACTGCCTCACCATCAGGCTCATTGCAGTATGTAGCAGGGTCAGCCTGCAGACTGTAGAGACGAGCCTAGGGAACAAAACACACACTGTAACTCAAATGATCATGTGACATAACATGTGTTCTGATATCTAGTATTGCAACAAAAAGAGACCATATTTTGTTTGTTTAGTATATTGATAACGTTATGCTAATGCTAACAATAGCCTAATATATTCAATATGCTGTAAACTATTGTCTTTTAACAGTTACATATCAATATATACACTACCGTTCAAAAGTTTGGGGTCACTTAGAAATGTCCTTGTTATTGAAAGAAAAGCACATTTTTTGTCAATTAAAATAACATCAAGTTGATCCGAAATACAGTGTAGACATTGTTAATGTTGTAAATCACTATTGTAGTTGAAAACGGCAGATTTTTAATGGAATATCTACATAGGCGTATAAAGGCCCATTATCAGCAACCATCACTCCAGTGTTCCAATGGCACGTTGTGTTAGCTAATCCAAGTTCATCATTTTAAAAGGCTTATTAATCATTAGAAAACCCTTTTGCAATTATGTTAGCACAGCTGAAAACTGTAGTTCTGATTAAAGAAGCAATAAAACTGGCCTTCTTTAGACTAATTGAGTAACTGGAGCATCAGCATTTGTGCATTCGATTACAGGCTCAAAATGTCCAGAGAATTTCGGATCAATTTGATGTTATTTTAATGGACAAAAAAATGTGTTTTTCTTTCAAAAACAAGGACATTTCTAAGTGATAAATTCCATATGTGTTATTTCATAGTAGTTTTAAGGTCTTCACTATTATTCCACAATGTAGAAAATAGTAAAAATAAAGAAAAACCCTGGAATGAGTAGGTGTGTCCAAACTTTTGACTGGTACTGTGTGTGTGTGTGTGTGTGTGTGTGTGTGTGTGTGTGTGTGTGTGTGTAGAGAGAGTGAGAGAAAGAGAGTGTGATTATATTTTTATTTTATATTTTGATATAAAAATACATTTTGATTTCTTTGATTTGCGTATTTTAGGGCTAAAGCTAAATCCTGTGGATTAACCATCCTCTACTCTGGAGCTCAGTAACACTTCTAAACCTGACCACTCTTACATGTTTGAACAGATTGGGGAAAAATTATAACACATGATGTTAACATATCATTTCTGAGAAACATTCTGGTATATTAGCAGTAAATGTAAAACAGCATGGCATCTAGTCCTTAATTTTTAAAATCACACTGTCATAGTGATAAGCTGAACACAGTATTAACATACTCACCTTGGTGCTGTCATACACCTCTGTGGTGCCTGCTGGAGTTGCCACTAGCGTGATGACATCACAGTCGATGGTCATGTCTTGGGGAGGAGCGAGGGTGTCTGTTATCACTCCTAAGAAACTGGACAGGCTCTTCTTCACCTTCTCTGTGGTATCAGAGGAGCCCTCCACCTGAAACAAAGTGGGACAGGTGACATACCACAGTCAGGACGTATGCCTATAAATAACCAAGTGGTAATTCATATGAACTTATCTAATATGGGTCACTATGACCTATAGCTAACAAAATGGCTACACAGCCTGAGTTGACCCTTGTATTTATTTGTTGCATTGTCTCTGCACTCACAGGGCCCTACACACGCCAACACTCACTCCATCATTTGCTCACACACATATACATTTATACTGACTCTACACACACCAACTCACATACAATCATCATATACACTACTGCTACTCTGTTTACCATATCTTCTGATGCTTGGTCACCTTACCCCTATATATATATATCTACCTCTGTCACTCCAGTATCCCTGCACATTATAAATATGGTACTGGAACTGACCCTGTATATAGTATGTTTGTTTACTTTCTCATGTTCTAGTTATTTCTATTTCTCGTGTGGTTCTGCTCTACCTTATGTTACCTTTAGTGTTACATTTTTATTGATTACTGCATTGTTGGGTTTAGAACTAGCAAGAAAGACATTTCACTTTACTTATGCACGTGACATTAAAACATGAAACTAGTAAAGAACCAAATGGCCTACCGCTAGTTTGCTTCTAACGGCACTTGCTGTGGCCACGATGGAACACGCAGCGTCATGTTGCACCACGTTGGAGAACTCTGTCAGGTCACGCTTTATAAATTCATATGCCTCTGATGACTGCAAAAACAATAAAATGTTGGAGTTACACTGACAAGTGCAAACAGAGTACAGTAATATGTCTGCCTTATCAGTGTACTTGGATGTCACAAGGATATTGATTTTCACCTTGTTTTATAATGAGTCATATTGAAGACATTAAATTAGCCTTTTTGATGCACAGAACATAACACAATAGTTTGCGGCTCATTATGATACTGGAGAGATCATCTGGGGATCCGTGCAGGCTAGCATGGATGTCTACCTTATCTTTGACGGCCTGGAAGCTTTGTTGAAGCCAGCCTCCCCACCAACCTTCACAGCTTTCTCTGAAGTAAAGAGACATAGTGATGACAGAGTATTAAAACGTGATCAACAGGTACTAATGGTGAAACGCATAGCTTACATTTTAGCTATATAACTATTTAGCTAGGCCATTAACGACCAGGTCAGGCAGGATGACAGTGCGCATACACTCTGGTATGATGGCGCCGACAGAGATGTTCGGCTCGCTTCGCGTTCTTAGGAAACTATGCAGTATTTGATAACAATCTAGCCAATTTAGCTGAATTGCTAACCAACACCAGTGAATTTGCATTAGCTGTTAGCTTGCTAGCTAGATAGCGAACAAAGCTACGGTGGAAACCATGGAACTGTATTTGTCCAATCACTGTTAATATTTACAAAACACTATTAATACGTCTTTCTCCGCGATTTGACAGCAAACAGTTTGCTAGCCACTGCCAGCTAGCCATTGAGCTAAACAGCTGGTGCAATATTTTTGGTAAACAAAACCCGATTGGCTCGAGAACAGACAAAGCAACTGATTGCATCCTTTTGAAATAGATGAATGTGGCAATAGCTAAATATGAAGGGAGGAATATATTACATGAAAGAAAAACATGCTGAGAGTGGGATATATTACGATGGTTAATTTATAAAACAAAAACTATTTTGCGACTTCACACTCACCCTTCAGCCATCTTCAGACCATGACATCACCAATATTTACTGAACTCTGACCCCATTGAATGAGGAAAAAGCTTGTAAAAGGCAGTTTTTCAATTTGTATCTGCTTCTAGTAAATACAGTTTTAGGATAGATAGCTGATGTAAAATATATTGTTATTATTTTCAAAATTAATTCTGTTAGCTATTAGCTAGCTACGCTGTTGGGCATTTCTTTAGGACTACGGTATCTGCAAAGGATCAAGCTTCGTGTTATTGCTGGTGCAATAACTTTATGAAAACTAAATCTAACATTGCGTTCAAATTCTCCTTATAAATGTATCATAATTGAACACCAACCTTGCACCCACTTGTATTTATTATCAAGTCCAGCTAAAGTGAAAGTTATCAAAAGATTTCAGAATAAGCTTTTAGGGCTGAGCCAGTTGTTATAGGTTTGCATATTTGGCTAATTATGCCCTTTCAAAGTTTGTATCACACATTTTAATGGGATGCACATTATGTAATTACTTTTTAAAAGGTTTCTGAAAATGTTCATGGTCTATAGCCTATCATTTTTAAATAGTTTGAGCTTGTTCAGTATTATAAATAAGGTAAAGTGTGGCCTGCCAGTCAATAGCACTCTCTCCTAGAGAGAGGTCTGAAAATGTATCTATTTTGTTGAAGGTAGGTAATGAAGCAACACATTATAAGATTTAACTCACCTAGCCACATGATTAGTAATCAAATCCGCCCGTATGTGACTCGATCTTTAATGGGTCTACATTAATTCCCAGACCAGTGGGTTGTTGACCCTATCCCAGCTGTGTTTCCCCTTCATCAGTATGCAGGGTGAAGGGATCCCGACTTTACTGAACTGATAGTAAAAAGGTCAGGCTGCGGGCTTCTGGAGGAGAGCTCTCCCCTAATTGAAGATCCCCTGTATCCAGACGCAGCACAATGTGTGCGTATGTTCTCCAATATGTCTCTCCTGTCCAGACCCTCAATCCCCCTAATTGGCTCCTTCAGTTCCCTAATTAACGCTGTCGATCCTGTCTACTGCTGAGCCCAGGGTAACACACACCCTTCCATTGATTAGCATTCCCTCCTGTTAACTCATCCATCTGTGTCTATGGGGTGGGGGCCATCAGCTATCATAATCATGACTACTGCATACAATAATGGAAATTCTGACTACGCAGTCTTTACTCTCCACTCATTTGAAAAAACGTGAGACTTTTACTTTCTTTGATGCTGCAGTGTATTGTGTCGCTTTCAGGTATTTTTCTTTCTACTGAAAAAGCTGTTGAATTTTGGAATGTTTTTGCCCCTAATATTTATATATATTTTTTGACTGTCATTCTTAATGGACAAGCTGTTCATGGTAACGTAGAAATATGCCTGCAGTCATTGAACATGACAAAACCTTCACATTTAAAGCCCTTTTACATGATATGTGTTTGATGTGGATTGCCCTAAACGTGGTTGCATATTCACAGCATATGCTCCCAACATACTGTATATACTTCAGACAGCACATAACAGGTCAGCATATGGTAAAAGCACTATGATGACAACAGTGGCTGGTCATAATGGCGCAGAAAGGCACTGTCAGTATTGTATGATTTAAGATGCATATCAATTGCACACCACACAGACACACACCCTCACACCCTCACACACTCCCGCACCCTCTCCATCCTGCTGCTGCTGCTCCGTGGGTTAACACCATCTGCTAACGATCAGGAAACACCAGCTTTGCACAAGTCAATGTCCCTAATTATCCACCTAAAGGAGGGAGGACACCAAAGGGAGGCCGACCCCACTAATCCCCACAATGTGTTCTGCTTCCCATTCCCACCTGTGCCCAAATAAAGGGGGGCCTAGTGGGAGGACCCAGGATCCAAGTGTCAGGGGACCAGGGACCAGGTGATGCCGGAGCGCCTGTCCCCACCACAGAAGGCCCCTCCCCGGGCTAGGCTGGCAGCTGCCTCCCCCCACTGGGACGTCCCACAGCTGACAGTCCCAGAGTACTGACAGGGGTTCTTTACAGTGTCAATAGCCCCATAAATTAGAGCTAACCGCCTTTGTGGCGGGCGATGTGTCAGGCCTTTTGGCCCAACAGCGCTTGTTACCATGATGAAATGTAGATTGAATGGAGGGGGCCTGTGTCCCAGGCACGAGAGCTTGGCCTCCCCCGGTCTTTGTGTCCCGTGCATGGCTATTGTCCAGCTCTATTCAGAGCTCTCATGGAGAAGGCGGTTGAAGGGGGACTGAGAAGTTACATCTCTTTATTTCTCCCCTGATCTCGACCTCATCCGTCAGCCATGGGAGGATAAGCATGTATTTTACACGCTTGATTTGTTGCTAAGTGAGGGTGAGCCATTGTTGTGGGTTTGAGTAAATACACGTCTGTGTCATCCATCCCACATATGTCATTGTTCTGAAGTGTTTGGTATAGTTAGTCAATCATTGACTATAAAGTTTTAAAATATCATTGATTTCATGAAGATAGATCTTTCTTGATCTTTTAAACACTGAAAAACAAAAACGTTGATATCCTCTGTTTTGATCTGTTGTTTTTCAAAACACTTGAAATTGCAATAGTGCCATATGAGACTTGGTGTGTATTCTTACGTTGAAACATCCTAAGTAAAAACAGCACATATTTACTTTTATTATTCTGATGTGTCCTAGGTATGAATACAGGGACAGTGACAAATCCTCTGGCCCATAGATGAGAGGGCCACAGCCCTGTCCCCTGCCTGCGCCAGACAAAAGTGACGCGCCGTCCTGGCGCCCGCACTGCCCTTTCATCTCCCACACCCTGTTGAGGTGAAGATGGATGATCCCAGAGCTCAGAGTGCCATATTCAGCCTCCCTCTGCAGCATTGCATTGTCTGGCCCTTCTCTCTCTCTTTAGCTCAGGGTAGACTTCTCCTCTCCAACCCCTCCCCTACCCTGCTCAGCACCGCTAACTACTGCACCCCCCTGGGTGTACCATCGAGAGACCCTAAAATACATGCAGTGCACAGTGATGGTAAACTGATGGGGATATCGTTCTTTGTGTTTTACTGTTGTAGTGCTACGTAGCCTGTTTCAAAATGAGAAAGATAAAGACATGCTGAAACACATGCAAATAAAATGTAAACAGATGTAAATAGATTTACATCCATTTATGTCTCAAGTAAAACAGCAGATAATTAATTTTTTTAAAGGTTTAATTTAGGAAAATAAGACACCTGCAGAAGGACACAGCACTTTCCATCTTTGTCATTTGTTTCAGTAACACTGAATTTCCGATATTGAATAGCAATAACAGATATTATCGCTGTTACATTCAAAAAAGAGCTTCAAGAACAACAGTATGAAAAGCAAAGCATAACCAAATTATCTGGCTTAAATTATCTAAGTGTTTCTGTGTGTGCATTTAAATGTTTTCAATATAATCAAGGAATGTAATTTAGAAAAATAGCAGCGGCATACTCAATAGAAGATATATACAAAATATGTACAGGTCCTGGGGGTTACCAATGTTTTTTTACAGTTCAACCAACAATTTATCTCAGTCCTCAGTCCACTACTTAGTCCTGGGGTGGGCACTGGGCCTCAACTACAGAGCTCAGTCCTGGGTGTCACCTGCTCACTTGCCCATGGAAAAGCTATGCAGGGTGGATGCGGTGGTTGGTAGAGGCTGGCAGAGCGAGCAGGGACAGGGCATACCAGGAAAGTGCCTGTAGGAGCTGGCTAGGTGGAGAGGGTCTTTCAGCAGGCTCTGTACGGGTGCATGGTGGAAGCCCAGGTAGCTTGCAGAGGGTGGTGAGTGTGGGGCTGGAGCCGGGAGAGGCGAAGGGTGGTGGAGAGCCGAGGCCGTGCTACCCACCAGGGAGTGCAGAGACTGGGCCAGGGGGTGTAGGGGGAGGTGAGCTGTGGGGGCCGGAGGGTTGATCCGACGGTGGCTAGTGCGACTCTGGGAACCACCACCTCCATACACGTCCCCCACCAGCTTCTTCATCTCCTCCAGGGAGCTGGACAGCATGAGGATGTAGTTACGGGCCAACATCAGTGTGGAGATCTTGGAGAGCTTGCGGACAGAGGGCCCCTGGGCATAGGGCATGACCTCTCTCAGGCCGTCCATAGCCTGGTTCAGGTCGTGCATCCTCTTCCTCTCCCTGCCGTTCACCTTCAGCCTCAGGTCCTGCACGTCACCCTCTTTGAGGTCAACCCGGGTCTTGCTCTTGCCTCCCCCAGCACAGCGGTCAGTCCTGCCCTGCCCAGCGGCCCTGGCTGCCCCCTCCTCCCGGCAGTAGGCTTGGAACATCTTGTTGGAGAAGAAGCTGCCCATGGAGTCATCCACCACCAGATCTGGAGATGAGGAGCGGCTGGAGTTGGAGCCAGCGTCAGAGTCCATCTCAACAGATGATGTTTAGAAAATAAATGTAAAACACGAGAGTGGAAAAAAACAACTAAAACCACAAAGCAACTGAGGTTAGAGCCAAAGATGTTTGTGAAAAGTTCTTGAAAAGAAAAAACACAAAGCTGGATCTTTCTTCACTCTCTTCACTCTCTCTGTCTTCACTCACAGTTCCCTGAGGGCCGATGTTCTCTCACTGTCACTTCTGTCAGTGTTCAGTAGATAGCTAGATACAGCAGGCGCAGGCTGTGTCTGGTTCTCGTCGGGGGTCTGTCCCCCTGCAGTCCTACAGGAGTGAATTTATACCCCCAACCCCAACAAAGGAACAATGAGGCGCATAATGAGACATTTAGACTCGCAGCCAATTGCAGAAGGGACACAATTTCACCCCTTGCAGCCCCCCCCCCGCCCTTACAGCCCCCACCTCCCTACACCCACACCCACGTTTAACTCCCCATCATCTCTTTACCTTCTTCTGATCATCTCATACACAGTAGCCCTTCCCTGCAATTAAATGACCTAGTGGCCTCATGGGTGGAATGTTATTCATATTTTTCATAATTAATTAACATTATTTTTTAAAAGACGCAGAAAATCCGGTGTTTCTATGTCAAACGGTTTTGTTATATTTCAGTCTTCTGTGATGTATATAAAGTGTCAAATTGGAATGCAACCTCAAAATGAAAGACTATAATAACCATGAGTGTGAGGTGTATACTTTTGTTCCAAAGTAGATTTGTTTGACTACCAAGAAACACTCTGTGTGACCCTGATTTGGCCCATAGCAGTAAAGGTTTTTAACTAGAGCAAGCAGGTATTCACACGTACGTGTTAAGGCATACACAACACTGTGTTAACTTAACACAAGACATCTCACAGTCCATCAGACAACCCACACATTAGGCTGACTCATAATGGTCTTCACGTGTTCGTGTGAAGATATAAAGGACACAGTTTGTCATCAGGGGTCTACATTTGCAAGTATGTGAAGACGTTAATGTAATGGTTATGGTGTGATAAACTATGTTTAAATGACTAATGATTATTCCCCCATTAGAGTCAGCGGGACACTGAAATATGTGTTGAATTCTGACATTCACCCAAGCAATGCGTAATGTAGTCAACATTAAAATGTATGTGCTGCCAGTGCTGGACATTGATCACAGTGATGGACATTTAGTACATGTAATGTTTGATCTGTTGCATTTCATTTGGAGGGAAATGTATCCAAATATTAAAAAAATACCTCCATCTCAATAAGAACGTGAAAATTAGGTCAGTAATGAACCTGAAATATTTAGTACTGCCTCTTGTCTTCACTTAATGGCTAATATAGTATTCTTGACATGGTCATATAAAATACAGTTATATGAAACCCTGCATGTGGTGCTTAAACCTAGACAAGAACGGTGTTAATGGCAGGCTAAGTACAATTCAACTGTGGATAAAGACAATAGGGTCAGATTCAATAAGACTTAGCCCCCAAACAGTCTGCGAAATCACATCACTATCACTGGAAGGGGGTCCTGGAGAGGGGAGGAGGTAGTTAAAAATATACTAAAGAGTGGGCGATGCATTGTCGTGCCCTCATTCAGCCGCAAAGCCCTTTAGATTGGTCCGGTTAACTTTCTAAGATCCTGTGTAGCGTGGCTATTCCTCCATGGCTCTGCAGTGGCCATGGAGGCTTCATTAACATCACTATAACACACACTGTGTGTGTGCTGGTTCATACGGACTCCGATTACTCACACAACACAGGTTATAACACTTTCCTGCAGTGACATAACACAGAATTTATGTAGAAGTTATATGTCATGGACACTTCTGAAAAGAGGGAGGATAATATCAACATGTATGTACAGTATGTATGTACAGTATGTATGCCCACAACATGCTGAATTGCTTGAGAAAATACCACACATTTGCTATATTCAAAGCCTACTGGGCACACGCTGGGTTTAATCAACATTGTTTCCACGTCATTTCAATGAAATTACATTGAAACAACGTAGAATAGACATTGAATTGACATCTGTGCCCAGTGGGAGAGAATCCTTTTCATTTGGTTGGATATTATCATGCATGGCTCCAGCATGCTGTCCAGATGTCTGGCTGTTTCTCTAATCATATGGCTGAGATATGAAGCCCAGCTCGATCTTTTCTCCGAATCACTCCTCTTATTTTCACTAGCACATTTTTGTCTCTTGCTCTGGAATTTCCTGTGAAATGTTGCCAACGCTAGCCTACACTGAGGGAAGTATTGTGGGTGGGAGTGCTGGTGAATACACCAGTGCTTTGTGTGTTATGTTGTGCAGTTTCAGTCCTGATGAACAATGTCCTGATGGGCAGAAGTGAGAAGTATAACTCACTTTGTAACTATTCCTCCCGCTTGTCTAATGCAATACCAACCACGACTCTGCTACTTAGCTTCTCTGACTGGTGCACTGGTACTTCGGTCTCTCTGACTAAGCCTGACTCTAAGAAGTTGATGGTCTTATCGGTGCAGACGGCTGTTGTATTTGTGGACACATTTAAATAGTGTTAGTGAAAATGGACCATAATGAAAATATATTGTTGTTGTCATTGTGATTCTTTGTGCTTTGGTTGCAATCACTGAAGAGTTAGACTACCGCATTTACAGTGTGTGTATTTTGATAGCCTGTGATGATTGACTGTTTGAATTTAGTCTGTTCTGTAGTACAGGGGTGTCAAAGTCACTCCATGGAGGGCCTAGTGTGTGCTGGTTTTGGTTTTTCGTTTAAATTAAGACCTAGACAACCAGGTGAGGGGAGTTTCTTACTAATCAGTGACCTTAATTCATCAATCAAGTAAAAGGGAGAAGCAAAAACCCACCGACATTCGGGCCTCCGTGGAATGAGTTTGACACTGCTGTAATACATACATTTACTCTGTGTGAGTGCATGCATGTGTGTCTGTGTGCTCGTCAAACACACATGCGCAAACATAATTCAAGAGAGAATCAAGTGGGTCTACAGGACCCCCTACCTCTGTTCCTATAGGGGGGCTCTGCAGGGTTCCAAGTCTTGGCCAAGTCTCAGGGATCTTATAATTGGATAAACCTTGAGAGCCAACTTGGGCCATTTGTTCAGAACATATGGATTTGACCATCGTTAGGCTGCTAGCCAAAATGGCTGCAGGGGACTCAGACTCCTAATTGGGTTCGGTCCTAATTAAGTATGTGGGACACAATGGCTCTTATTTCGCTCTTTATTAGTCACACACACTTTATAATGGCTGATTTGACTTTCAAACAGAGACGATGTTCCACACTTCACATCAAGGATGTCACTATTCCATCTACTGTTAATCCTTCCAGGTCTATGGTCTACATATTTCTCTTTTTGAGGGAAGAGCATAAAGGTTTACCCCACATTACCCCTTTTGATGACAACAAGATTTAGGAAAATCATGAATAATTACAATAGCTTGTATTTATACAATTAGACCCCTCAAATTCAACTCTGGACCTCGAAGCCAGTGCAACTGCTTTTTTTTAATTGTTCCCCACTAATCAGGGACTGATTTAGATCTGGGACACCAGGTGTGTGCAATTAATTATCAGGTAGAACAGAAAACCAGCAGGCTCCGGACCTTGTAAGAGTTGAATAACCCTACCATATACTCCACCGAGTACCGGGACGTGAACTCAGTCACTGTCACTAGCTGACTACCACCCGGTTACTCAACCCTGCACCTTAGAGGCTGTTGCCCTACGTACATAGACATGGAACACTGGTCACTTTAATAATGGAACACTTGTAACTTCAATAATGTTTACATACTGTTTAACTAATTTCATATGTACTGTATATACTGTATTCTAGTCAATGCCATCCTAGTCAACTATTGCTGTACATATACTGTTTTATTCTACAGATATATTAAATATTCTATCCACATACTGTCCATAAGGTCTATACATCCCAGCACATACACACACACACATATATATATACACAGTACCAGTCAAAAGTTTGGACACACCTACTCATTCCAGGGTTTTTCTTTATTTTTACTATTTTCACTGTAGAATAATAGTGAAGACATACAAACTATGAAATAACACATATGGAATCATGTAGTAACCCAAAAAGTGTTAAACAAATCAAAATATATTTTATATTTGAGATTCTTCAAAGTAGCCAGCCTTTGCCTTGATGACAGCTTTGCACATTCTTGGCATTCTCTCAACAAGCTTCATGAGGTAGTCACCTGGACTGCATTTCAATTACAAGACCTTGTTAACAGTTAATTTGTGGAATTTCTTTCCTTCTTAATGTGTTTGAGCCAATTAGTTGTGTTGTGACAAGGTAGGGGTGGTATAATGTCTGAGGTGCAGTTAACTCTAATGAACTTATCCTCTTCAGCAGAGTTAACTCTGGGTCTTCCTTTCCTGTGGCAGTCCTCATGAGAGCCAGTTTCTTCATAGCGCTCGATGGTTTTTGCGACTGCACTTGAAGAAACTTTCACTGTTGACTTTGAGACTGGTGTTTTGCGGGTACTGTTTATTAAAGCTACCAATTGAGGACTTGTGAGGCGTCTGTTTCTCAAACTAGATACTCTAATGTACTTGTCCTCTTGCTCAGTTGTGCAACGGGGCCTCCCACTCCTCTTTCTATTCTGGTTAGAGCCAGTTTGCGCTGTTCTGTGAAGGGAGTAGAACACAGCGTTGTACGATATCTGCCAATTTCTCGCATGGAATAGCCTTGATTTCTCAGAACAAGAACAGACTGATGAGTTTCAGAAGAAAGTTCTTTGTTTCTGGCCATTCTGAGCCAGTAATCGAACGCACAAATGCTGATGCTCCAGATACTCAACTAGTCTAAAGAAGGCCAGTTTTATTGCTTCTTTAATCAGTACAACAGTTTTCAGCTGTGCTAACATCATTGCAAACGGGTTTTATAATGATCATTTAGTCTTTTAAAATGATGAACTTGGATTAGCTAACACAACGTGCCATTGGAACACAGGAGTGATGGTTGCTGATAATGGGCCTCTGTACGCCTATGCAGATATTCCATACTAAATCTGCCGTTTCCAGCTACAATAGTCATTTACAACATTAACAATGTCTACACTGTATTTCTGATCAATTTTATGTTATTTAAATGGACAACAAATGTGCTTTTCTTTCAAAAACAAGGACATTTCTAAGTGACCCCAAACTTTTGAACGGTAGTGTACATATATATATATAATATAATACTCCAGATTCCAACATTGCTCATCCTAATATTTATATATTTCTTAATTACATTATTTTACTTTTAGATTTGTGTGTAATGTTGTGATTTGTTAGATATTACTGCACTGTTGGAGCAAGGAACACAAGTATTTCGCTAAACCCGCAATAACAACTGCTAAATATGTGTATTCGACCAAAACAATTTGATTTGATTTGATTTGATTAATGAACAACATGTGAAAAACACATTAACAACAAGAGAGTAGGTGAACAGTCCTGCTCTGTCTGCATGTGTAAATGTGAGAGCCTCGTAAAACCCTCTCTCCTTCATTGTTATTCATGTGTTTACAGAAGCGATGGGCCACACAGAGAGAGAGAAGGGATGAAAGAGCAGCCAACCTCCGCTCTCTTTTACCCTGAATTAAAGTGTTTGACTTTCCTCTCTGACCGGTGCCTTTAAAGACCTCTCTCTCTATTCAGGGCCTCCGTGAGTTTCCATTTTGAGGTTTAGGGACCCCTTCGGCCACCTCTTGGGGTTCACGTCCTATGAAAGTGCTCAGGTGACCAGAAAATGAGGGCATTATCACAGGCATATGCTTGTAGCGATAGAGGATCAGGCCAGATTAGACCCATCACGGCTCAATAAAGCACTAAACTGAGGAGTAAACACTGGCCTGTGTACCGTGTGGCTCCGCCACTCTCTCTCTGACATTGTTGAACAGGATCAGTAGAGATGCTCTGTACACATCAGGCCTTAATCTGGACCTATGGGTGACAGAACAACACTACAGAAGACAACAGCATCAAAACCAAAGACAACAACAACAGTAACGACAGAAAGAGAGATAGACTGGCAAGAGACTCTCATCATCTCTCCATCTCAAACCCTCACTTTGTTTTTGAAGTTTGCCGTGGGACAGATTCCCCAAAAGCCGACCGGGCAATGTTATCAGAAAAATATATTTAGGGTTTGATTCATTTGCTCACTTCAACTGTCTGCAAAAGAGTTATCAAGTTGTTTCACAGAGTTTAGATGAACAGCCTTACAAGTGTTCTGTGAACAGGGAGCGCAGCCCATTGTCATCACCGAGCACTAGTTCAAACAGCACTGTGATTTATTCATTTACACAGCCTGAAACAATTGCATTATCTCACCCATAAAAACAAGACAAGGATGCTATGAAATTCCCCCGGGATGTTTATGAGTCACTTAAGAGTCCAATAACTTTCCCTGCACGCTGTTCTTTAGGTCCCTTAATCTTTAAGCGGCTGTGGCTTGGACCCTGCTGTGGGGACTTGAGGGAGAGGGTCCCTGCCGCTCCCTGGGCCCAGGGACAGAGGCTGATTATGGGGGGATGAAAGGAGCCGTGGCCCTGTCCTCTGGACCTGAATGGAGCTCAGTCAGCAGGCTGTCCCATAAACAGCTCTGCTCCATGCTGTTAGCGCTTCATAAATTACACCACAACTACCACAGAGAGCGCAGGGGGGCCCGGCGGGGAATAAAGAGAGAAAGGGAGAAAGGGAGAGAAAAGAGAGAGGTTTGTCAGAGACATTGAGGGGACAAGCCCAGGTCCAGTAGAGGAGCAGACCCTTGTCAGGGTGAGAAGGCCCAGTCCAGCAGCTCTCCATCAGCTGTCAGAGACCACCATCACTACCCCCTCTCTGGGCCGCTCACACATATTGCCTGGTAGTCTCTGGCTCAAAATGCCCAAAAAAGTTAAGGTTACACTACATACCTAATTTTACCTACTTCAGTGGTTTACTTTCTGTTAGGCATACACTATCTGTGGTTGGTTGCCTACAAATGCTACTAGGCCATTTGCAGAGAGACACATACAGTAGTTCTCCCTGCGACACAGTGCAATCTTCTCAACAGTCCGTCCTGTGACGTCATCTTCTTTGCCATGTGAATGATGTGACAATACCTTCACCAACACTTGATCTTGGATAGTCTAGTCTGTCAGTAGATTAGGAAAAAGATTAAGCCAGTGCAGTACCGATCTAGAATCATGACTACCAATAAAGTCCTGGTACCTATTGCTCTATTCTAACAAGGACATTTCTTCCATCAAATAGGATGAATTCAATTGGCTGATCAAATGATCTCTCCATCTTTGTTTTGGATAAGACATTTATAACAATCTCTTTCATCACAAACAAAAAAACAACACACACACACACGCACGCACACACACACACGCACGCACGCACGCACGCACGCACGCACGCACGCACGCACGCACGCACACACACACACACACACACACACACACACACACACACACACACACACACACACACACACACACACACACACACACAGACACTTCTTTTCGGAGCCCAGTGAATCAGAGTACCATTGTGCCGGTCACACTTTTGAACAGTTGGCTGCTCACTGGTGCGTGGAGAACGCTTTGTGTCCCCAATCTGCACACTTCTGCCACAGTGCAGTCCCTCTGTCCCCTCCCCATGCCCCTCGGTGTCATCCTGCCTGACAACAAGGGGACCTGCCACCAAATAATCTCTCCCCCTAACGCCCAGGCACGACTCCTGGCTTTCATCAGCACCATTGTTTCAGCCTGTTACCTCCGCTTGTGCTCCCTCACCACGGCAACGCACCCCTCTCCCCCCTCACCCCCCCTTCCCGGTCCCATCTGTGGATAGAGGCTACCATGTGTCCATTGAGAGGGCGCTGTCGGTGACGCCACTGTATGTGAAGTACATGATGCGCTCCTATTGTCTGTGGTCAACACAGAGCTACTTACCGCTGACCCCAAGGTCACAGCACACAAAACACAAGTGTTGGTGGTCACTGTGCCTCCTCATTCCCCAATGATCCATGGGATGTGGAGGGTGTGTGTTTGTGTGTGCCATCCTGCTCAAGAGGTGTGCAGGCCCTTTCAAATCTACTGTGCTCCTCCTGTCTATCAGCTCTTTGATGGCATCAGACTGGTTAGAGACACACAACTGGGTTTATTGGCTGATGGTTTGATGAATTTAAATTAATAACTGCAATTTATTTCAATGGGCACATGCCTTGTCAGGACATTAAAGGACTGTGAATGCACGGTTTATAGAGCTGTAATGCGTTATGCCTGATTTGTCTGGCCCAAGACACCCAAAGTGCTTATTCTTGTAGTGAAAAAAAACTAGAGTGTTTTGGCCATGTGACATATTGAGGGTAGTAATTGTAGTCGCAGTTTCATTTGACAGAACAGTATGCTATGATGTGTGTTTCATTTGACAGAACAGTATGCTATGATGTGTGTTTCATTTGACAGAACAGTATGCTATGATGTGTGTTTCATTTGACAGAACAGTATGCTATGATGTGTGTTTCATTTGACAGAACAGTATGCTATGATGTGCGTTTCATTTGACAGAACAGTATGCTATGATGTGTGTTTCATTTGACAGAACAGTATGCTATGATGTGTGTTTCATTTGACAGAACAGTATGCTATGATGTGTGTTTCATTTGACAGAACAGTATGCTATGATGTGTGTTTCATTTGACAGAACAGTATGCTATGATGTGCGTTTCATTTGACAGAACAGTATGCTATGATGTGTGTTTCATTTGACAGAACAGTATGCTATGATGTGCGTTTCATTTGACAGAACAGTATGCTATGATGTGCGTTTCATTTGACAGAACAGTATGCTATGATGTGTGTTTCATTTGACAGAACAGTATGCTATGATGTGTGTTTCATTTGACAGAACAGTATGCTATGATGTGTGTTTCATTTGACAGAACAGTATGCTATGATGTGTGTTTCATTTGACAGAACAGTATGCTATGATGTGTGTTTCATTTGACAGAACAGTATGCTATGATGTGTGTTTCATTTGACAGAACAGTATGCTATGATGTGTGTTTCATTTGACAGAACAGTATGCTATGATGTGTGTTTCATTTGACAGAACAGTATGCTATGATGTGTGTTTCATTTGACAGAACAGTATGCTATGATGTGTGTTTCATTTGACAGAACAGTATGCTATGATGTGTGTTTCATTTGACAGAACAGTATGCTATGATGTGTGTTTCATTTGACAGAACAGTATGCTATGATGTGTGTTTCATTTGACAGAACAGTATGCTATGATGTGTGTTTCATTTGACAGAACAGTATGCTATGATGTGTGTTTCATTTGACAGAACAGTATGCTATGATGTGTGTTTCATTTGACAGAACAGTATGCTATGATGTGTGTTTCATTTGACAGAACAGTATGCTATGATGTGCGTTTCATTTGACAGAACAGTATGCTATGATGTGTGTTTCACTGACTGTTCCAAAATCGTTGAAATCACACAATACACACCACACACACGATCTAACACAGATGGGGCTAAAGTGGGAGATTAAGAATATCCATTAAATGCTCATTCACATTCAGGCAGGTCTGAATTCTAATCATGAGATCAGCTCTGCTTGTGCATGTCACAACCCTTGTGAAAACCACAGTATCCTACAGATGTAACAGTCAAGGATTTACAGATGGTCAGGATATCTCCAAGCAAACACACAAACACAGGCATACCTGCACCTACGTACTCCCACTCCTACAGAAACCCAAACTCTCACTGCCCTCTCCACCTAAATAGGTCCTGTTCCACTCTGATAGCCGGACAATAGAGAGGACACGACCCTGTGGCTCATCGGCCTCCTGTTGTTTAACTAGCGGAACAGGAGTTATTGAACAGGGCTGAGGGGGATGATGTTTCAGACCTGCCCTCTCTATAGGCTCTGGATGGATCAAAGAGAATTCATTCAGTCTGTCACTGTATCACTACCACGGAAATGCCAATAACATCATTGTCGTGGCCCTTGGTGATAATGTCAACATTGTCATTATGACCATCTTGAATTGTCTAATCGTCAATTGTAATCATTAGGAATTCAGCATCAGATGTTAGCCAGCTCATCATTCTTATCATGGGCACATGGGCACCCTCATAGATATTATGCCCTCCAAATACACCTCTGCTGTTTTCAATCAGGATCTCAGCGATCTCTGGCTCTTTGCCTGCATCCGCTATGGGTCTGTGGTCAAACAACCACCCCTCATCAATGTCAAACTCTCCCTAAAACACTTCAGCAAGCAGGCCTTTCTAATCGACCTGGCCCGGGTATCCTGGAAGGATAATGACCTCACCCCGTCAGTCAAGGAAGCCTGGTCGTTCTTTAAAAGTCATTTCCTCACCATCTTAAATAAGCATGCCCCTTTCAAAAAATGTTGAACTAAGAACAGATATAGCCCTTGGTTCACTCCAGACCTGACTGCCCTCGACCAGCACATAAACATCCTGTGGCGGACTGCACTACCATCGAATAGTCCCCGTGATATGCAAGGGAAGTCAGGAACCAATACACGCAGTCAGTCAGGAAAGCAAAGGCTAGCTTTTTCAAACAGAAATTTGCATCCTTTAGCTCTAACTCCAAAAAGTTTTGGGACACTGTAAAGTCCATGGAGAATAAGAGCACCTCCTCCCAGCTGCCCACTGCACTGAGGCTAGGTAACACTGTCACCACCGATAAATCTAAGATAATTGAGAATTTCAATAAGCATTTCTCTACGGCTGGCCATGCTTTCCTCCTGGCTACCCCACCCTGGCCAACAGCTCTGCAGCCTCCGCAACTACTTGCCCAAGACTCCCCAAGCTTCTCCTTCACCCAAATCCAGATAGCAGATGGTCTGAAAGAGCTGCAAAACCTGGACCTGTACAAATCAGCTGGGCTAGACAATCTGGGCCCTCTCTTTCTAAAATTATCCGCCGCCATTGTTGCAACCCCTATTACCAGTCTGTTCAACCTCTCTTTTGTATCGTCCGAGATCCCTAACGATTGGAAAGCTGCCGTGGTCATCCCCCTCTTCAAAGGGGGTGACACTCTAGACCCAAACTGTTATCGACCTATATCCATCCTGCCCTGCCTTTCGAAAGTCATCGAAAGTTAATAAACAGATCACTGACCATTTCGAATCCCACCGTACCTTCTCCGCTGTGCAATATTGTTTCCGAGCTGGTCACGGGTGCACCTCAGCCACGCTCAAGGTACTAAATGATATCATAACCACCATCGATAAAATACAGTACTGTGCAGCCGTCTTCATCGACCTGACCAAGGCTTTCGACTCCGTCAATCACCGTATTCTTATCGGCAAACTCAACAGCCTTGAATTCTCAAATGACTGCCTCGCCTGGTTTACCAACTACTTCTCAGACAGAGTTCAGTGTGTCAAATCGGAGGGCCTGTTGTCCGGACCTCTGGCAGTCTCTATGGGGGTACAACAGGGTTCAATTCTCGGGCCGACTCTTTTCTCTGTATATATCAACGATGTCACTCTTGCTGCGGGTGATTCCCTGATCCACCTCTACCCAGACGACACCCTTCTGTGTACATCTGGCCCTTTTTTTGACACTCTGTTAACAAACCTCCAAACGAGCTTCAATACCATACAACACTCCTTCCGTGGCCCCCAACTGCTCTTAAATGCTAGTAAAACAAAATGCATGCTTTTCAACCTTTCGCTGCCCGCACCCGCCCGCCCGACTAGCATCACTACTCTGGACGGTTCTGATTTAGAATATGTGGACAACTACAAATACCTAGATGTCTGGCTAGACTGTAAACTCTCCATCCAGACTCACATTAAACATCTCCAATCCAAAATTAAATCTAGAATGGGCTTACTATTTCGTAACAAAGCCTCCTTCACTCACGCTGCCAAACATACCCTCGTAAAACTGACTATCCTACTGATCCTTGACTTCGGCGATGTCATTTACAAAATAGCCTCCAACACTCTACTCAGCAAACTGGATGCAGTCTATCACATTGCCGTCCGTTTTGTCACCAAAGCCTCATATATCACCCACCACTGCGACCTGTATGCTTTCGCTGGCTGGCCCTCGCTACATATTCATCGCCAGACCCACTGGCTCCAGGTCATCTATAAGTCTTTGCTAGGTAAAGCTCCATCTTATCTCAACTCACTGGTCACGATAACAACACCCACCCGTAGCACACGCTGCAGCAGGTATATCTCACTGGTCATCCCCAAAGCCAACACCTCCTTTGGCCGCCTTTCCTTCCAGTTCTCTGCTGCCAATGACTGGAACGAATTGCAAAAATTGCTGAAGCTATCTGAGCTGCTAACCGATTGCTGCAGCTGTACATAGCCCATCTGTAAATAGCCAATCCAATCTACCTACCTCATCCCCATATTGTTTTTATTTACTTTTCTGCTCTTTTGCACACCAGTATTTCTACTTGCACATCATCATCTGCACATCTATCACTCCAGTGTTAATTTGCTAAATTGTAATTACTTCGCGACTATGGCCTATTTGTTGCCTTACCTCCTCACGCCATTTGCACACTCTGTATATAGACTTTCTTTTTTTCTATTGTGTTATTGACTGTACGCTTGTTTACTCCATGTGTAACTCTGTGTTGTTGTTTGTGTCGCACTGCTTTGCTTTATCTTGGCCAGGTCGCAGTTGTAAATGAGTACTTGTTCTCAACTAGCCTACCTGGTTAAATAAAGGTTAAATAAATAAAATAAATAAAAAATCAGGATCATCATTCACTTCTATCAAGATCAAAACTCCCAGTTATCTGATTGTTCTTTCCTTTCTCTAAAATGACCCTCTAGACCTGAGGAACTTTGAGGCTGGTAGATCTGATTAATAGGACGGAGCTAGCTTGCAGCTCTATCTTCTGACTGTTATGTTTTCTCATTAGGCCAAACAGGCACCTGTTCCTCATATGATTCTACAGGTGGATGTCATATGGATGTGTGCATTGCACTTTTCTTTTCCTGTTGGAGAGTCGCAGGGCCCTGAGAACCTGCCCTGCTGAGTGTGGCATTAAATATCAATACACGTTTATGATGGTCATAAACGCAGGGCTCAGAGAGCGAGGGAGCGATGAAAAGAGAGATGCATTGACCTCACCTGCCATTTGTATCAGGAGGACGGGAGGATGGTGTAGAAGAGAGGGTTGTAGACAGGGCAGTCCCCGGTAGGGGGCTCCAAACCCAATTTCTTTATTTATTATAAAAAATCTATAAATTGGAACTCAGTCGGGCTCTCAACTTACTGCAATTTCGACATTTGGTTGTGCATCAGCAGTTTGGCCCATGTCAACTAACATTTTCTAAGATGGGTAAGTTAGTCTTGCCAGCTACTGTATCTAAACTTGTAGTAATCATGTTTAAATTACCGACTGGGTACGCAGGGCACGTGCCCAGGGGCCCTGTCCACCCGGTGGCCTCCATTGATTTTGTTTGTCAATCTCACTCAGATATCATATCAACACGGCATAAATCATGTCAAAATGTGTAGAATTGCAGCAAACTTGCATTAAAAAGGAAACATTTCCTCTATGCCCCGTGGCAAAATGTGTAGAATTGCAGAATACTTTTGCCTGTCTGACTGTGACACTGATATTGAATTATCAATCCTGTATCACTGATTGATATTGTCGACCTGTAATTGATTTGCAATTTATTTTCTTCAATCTGTATTCATCATCCTCTTCAAGCTGACTTTCACTAATATGATCTTTGCATCGAGGAAGATTGATTGATTTGTAATCCTTTTACTCAGTATAATGTCAAATAATGATATCCTAAGCAGAGTAAAAATCATTGCGCATTAATGTGCAACACACTTTAGGGATCCACAAGGCAATAATGCGCTGTAGATTTTAAGGCAGAGCACACAGTACTTAATCAAAAAGCCTAATTCAAGTACAGCTCTACTGACTGCACCACAGTATATTCGGGGGACAGTGGGTTGAAGGGGGACGGGCTAAGTTCCGGCCCTTAACATTAACTGTGTCCCTACAAAGGCCCAGGGAGCTATGGGGCCGGGCTGGGGCCGGAATGGTGAGCGAGTGGGCTGGACGCTGGTTAACCATTGCAGGGCCAGGGCTGGGAGGGGTCATTCCTTATTGTTTAGTTAGCAGCTCTGCCCAGGCCACTGTTAGCAGTGTAGAGACAGGTCCTGGCAGCGTGAGTGAGCCAATACAAAAGCCGTCGGTCCCGAAAGACTCAGATGGAGATGTATGGGTCCGGGCTGGGGTAGTCAACACGTGGGATCCCCGGTCGTAAAAACCCAAAGAGGGACAGCTTGGACAGGGTGAGCCCCCCTCTAGTCCTCCTCTTATGTGTCTCTGGTGTGTGACAGTGATGGACGGAACATGAGGCCTTCCAGACATGGCCTCATTTTCACAATGTGGGCGAAGGCAGGCACAAAGGAGGTGCCAGCCCATTAGGACTTGGGCTCCATGCCGTTCAGGCTAGGCTGGCTGGAGGGGGCCTCTCACTGCTGCACAGGGGCCACAGGGCTACTCTGCCATGGCCTCTCTACGAGGACTGGGTTGTTTTGTTTCGCAGAAAAACGTAATAAAAAAATATCCTTAATTGGTGCTCAATAAAATTTGCATCTGCAAGCATATTAGATTTCCTCTCTCCTCTTCTGACATTCTCTCCATCAATGACCCCATTCCAGCCATTCACTTTCAGTCTTTATCCCAGTTTTATTGGGCATCCGAGAAAGAGGAAACTCCTGTAAGATTGCACCATTCCCCCTCCACGTCTCCTCCCACCAATTCTATGATCTCTTAAACACTTGCCTTCTGCTGAGCTGCTAAAAGGCTCTGAGGAGACTGATAATAATACATAGCCTAAATTTAATGTTGTTATGCTAAACTGAGCAGAAGGGATGGATTCACTAGCAGATTTGAATAGAGGTCACAGTTTATAAAATGTTTGTATCTTTATTTAACTAGGCAAGTCAGTTAAGAACAAATTCTTATTTTCAATGACGGCCTAGGAACAGTGGGTTAACGGCCTTGTTCAGGGGCAGAACGACAGATTTTTACCTTGTCAGCTCAGGGATTCGATCTAGAAACCTTTCGGTTACTGGCCAACACTCTAACCACTAGGCTACCTGCCACCCCTCAAAAAATATGTTTTTATGTTTTTAGACAACAAATTAGCATGTTTAAATACACACAGACCTAAATATACAGATTTTGTGATAAGAATTACCATACCATTAGATACCATACCAAATATCATGCATCTTAATGAATTCACCACAGTTATGACATTCCTAAATTCACATTACAGCCAACAATAACAAACATCTCCCAAAATCTATTTCAGAAAAGTTTATAGACATGTCAATGGAGAGCCTGAAATATAATCCCAATAACTTTGAACGGTAAGTCTATTATAGTCTCTCATGCACCATAGAAAATCATCATCCCAGTGGAAACAGAGGAGATAAAGGGATTGGAGACGCCATGACATCTTTATGAATGTAATAATATGGCTGATGGGGGCATCAACTGACGGAAAAGTTTGAATGATCATGATCAACATTTTAACTTTAACCGATCAAAAATGACATTTAGCCAGGGGAGGCTGGTGGTAGAAGCTGTAGGAGGGCGGGCTCATTGTAATGACTGGAATGGAGTAAATGGTATGATATCAAATGCATCAAACATATGGAAACTGTTCCGTTCCATTAATTCCATTCCAGCCATTAGAATGAGCCCGTCCTCCTATAGCTCCCCCCACCGAACAGATGCCTAACAATGCACAATGTAATAATAACATGGATAATAATCTCTAAGGAGGGGTCACATTACAGTGTATTCAACTGTCATCCTTAACATCAAACATATCGTTATAAAATTAAGACTAAAGTGGCTTAAACAGTGTTCCACTCCCAGCCAGGGACATCCTAACCCCTAAGGATGTGGTTTAGGGCTGAAGATGGCTAAGTTTTAACTAGAGGATGAGAGAAAAGTTGCTGTGCAGTTGTCTCTCCAAGCCCTGTTAACCTAAAAAGTGTACTTCTCAGAGTTACCTAAGAGGAGGGTTTTGGTTGGAGAATAGTTAAGGGGGAATGTTGTTTCTGGTGGGATGCATGAATGGATGGATGGATAAAATAAGTATCTCCAGTGCACAGCTGGTTACAGGCAATAAAATAATAACCATATTTTCCATTGTGTATCCCCTAACAACAACACGTTTCAAATGTTGTATTGTTAGCGAGGTCATGCATATTTTCCAATGTGACTGACAAATACTGTTATAGCCAAATATAGTCATCTATAAAGTTACATGGAATTAATATAATTATTTCTAGGTCAACATTCCTTCTGAATAGGTGAGCTGTAGGGTCAAACCAAACATACAGAGAGACCCTAGTTTCTAGTTTCGCCGTGAGGTCCAGTGGTTGTGCTCTGTATGTAGCAGTGGGAGAGGGAACAACAGGTCTTTCGGAGTGGGGATCCATGATATATCACATATTTTGGGAAAGTGAGTGTTAAAGAGCGGGAACTTACCCTGTCTTTGTGATGGGGGGGGGGGGTTAACCCAGTTTCTGCTCAGCCCCCTGAGGGAGGGGAAATGGATCAGATCACATTCACAAGACCTCAGGATTTGGTTAGATAAAGACAACATGATCCTAAATTATAGTTGAGTGGGTAGGGTTTAGATAAGAATATCCTGTAAAATTACGGAATTAGTTCATTTCCTTTCACACTGGGTTCTCCCCTGATCACATGCTGGCATACACACTGTGGAATGTGGTGAAGTGGATGGGAAAGGTCATATTTACCACAAGGGTTTAAAGGGGGTGGAGGCACTGCAAACATAAGAAAGATATGGGAAAGATTTGTGACCATTTCTGCATCTTCATAGATTATTAGAAGTCTTTAAGTTTATAGAACTAATTCTTGCTTTCAGCTAGCATTTTATAATTTGTTATCTCTCGTGGTTATTTGGCTGTTCTCTGCTGCTTTTTGGTCTGTAATGAAAGTGATCGTTTCTATGCTTTCCATCAGATAAGATGGATCTGGACTACCTTCAAAAGAGCTTGTGCTCCCCCTAGTGGTACCAATCACACATGTCATCTGTTAATTTTATGTAATTCTATAGTACTGCAGTTTTTTTCATATCTTTTTTTTAACCTTTATTTAACTAGGCAAGTCAGTTAAGAACAAATTCTTATTTTCAATGACGGTCTAGGAACAGTGGGTTAACTGCCTTGTTCAGGGGCAGAACAACAGATTTGTACCTTGTCAGCTCGGGGATTCAAACTTTCAACCTTTTGGTTTCTAACCCAACGCTCTAACCACTAGGCTACCCTGCCACCCCAGCAGCCAAAGTACTGAAGTCCTGTGCAGTGAATCATAGGCTGTAGAGTTGTTCTTCCAGCAATAAATTAAACATCATTCCAACTTGTGTAGAAAAACTTAGCACCAAGATATATAGTCACAGTACAGAATATTATGTATCTATGCAAACACTGTTTTACTGTATTTCTAATGAAATGTAACCTTTTGAAATGACTTTAATTCTGAAAACCATAGTAAGATACTGTATGGGCCAGTCATATGTTTGATTTCAAGGGAAGACGTCATGCCACCACAGCCAACGCCAACATTGCACATCATATTAGGTTCTGTCACACAGGCACAGAGGGCCCTCTTAAAATTCAGACTTGAGGCTTTTAAAAAGGACCTCAGTGCTCCATCACAGAGTAAAAGATTAATCTTGGATGTGTTTCTGAGAATCACTCATTTCCGCTCGCAGGATGAATAATGCAGTGGAGCCAGCTGATGAGGCACATTTGTGTGGCCTGTTGGCGCAGGGGAGAGTTACGCAAGAGTGTGTGTGTGAGAGAGAGAGAGAGAGAGAGAGAGAGAGAGAGAGAGAGAGAGAGAGAGAGAGAGAGAGAGAGAGAGAGAGAGATGGGGCTGAGTTTAGCTGGTCTAGTCTTTGAAGTGGCAGCCACCTCACCACCACCACTTCCCTATGGGATCTATATTGCTATACCCTTGGGATTCTACCCATCCTGATGTTGGTTCAGTCTGCCCTCAGTTACCTTAGAGAGGGACTCTCAGTATGGATGAGGTGCTGATTTTGTTTTGAAAGTAGGAAGCCATTTACTGATAGACGTAACACTTGGTTAGAGGGGTGAGTTCCCTCAGGATGACACAATCTGGGAGATGAGAAGGCAAGTCCTTATCCATTGGCACATGTAAATAATGACAAGGTTTGGATGGTAGATCAGGGATTGATTGTCATAGGATATTTATGACTGGCATAGAGTAGTTATCACCATTATTGTTATTCATGCATCATTCATTATTAAGTTTGTGTTATGTCTGAAGATATTATACTAAAAGGCATCAAGGGGAGGAGATACATCTCTGTTTACAAGACTCAGTAGGTAAACCTCATAGCCCTCTCCATCTCTCCTCTCTCCATCTTTTCTCTCTGTCTCTCCTCTCTCCTCTATCTGTGAGGTGAAGGTGCGCTCTCCATATTTAATGGCATCCGGGTGGCTGGAGGAGGGGGACGAACATCCAGGGAGACACGTAGGTTCAAACATTTATGAGCGTAAATGCACAAAGCGAGGCCAAGGAGAACACCTCCTCCCCCAGGAGAACCAAGGCTGCCAGAAAACTATTGACTCATAGCTGCCAACAGAACAGTAGGATGGAGCAGGTGGTAGATATTGCCCTTCACTAATATTTTTTTCATCCTCCTAATGATTTGGAAGGGAGGTACAATGTATATGGTAATCTGATCCTAGATCTGTGGTTAGGCCGGGGCGAGTACTGCCTGTGTGCTTGTTACTTTAGTAGGCCTCTGATGTTAGGTCTGTGTTAATCAACCTCCCCTCCATGGACCGGCACAAGCCAGTAGCTAGGAGGCTTAGGATGCTCTGCAGTAAAGCAGAGGATTACATTTCACATGTCCTTCTTTTAAATTTGACTAAATCCTCCAGATTCCATTTTCTGTTCAAATTTTCACACAAAAATGTGTATTTGCCTGAATGTCAATCTCCGCCCGTAAAACGATAATTTTGAATAAAAGATCCTATTATTTTCCAACTGCTGATGCGGAGTAGAAGTGGATTACAGAATCCCACTCACACGCTGCAGATAAACTGTCATATTATTACCTTTCATTTCTTTCCAAATTTGCAGCTCCAAAGATCCTAGAATTTGGGAGAGGAAGCTGAGATATCCTGGGGCACTGGAAGCCTGTTCTCTTTTCATTATTTTCCCCTCCCTCTGTCGCTCTGAAAAGTCATTTAATTCCGCGGCCCGTTTTTAAGTTGTGAGAAAGAGAAGGAGAGGAGAAGAGGAAAAGCTGGAGGGGCTCACGGCTCTGTTACCTCCTTCTCTCCTCCTACGATTCCTCTGTCATTGAACATGAGCTGGTTAATAACAGAGACATTGATAGCCTCCCGCCTGCTGGGACAAACGTTTAGTTTTCAGTAGGGCATATAACGAACATAGAGAGGTCCTGGTCAACTCTCTCATCACTAGGACTTTGAGTAGTCTTTTCAAGTCAGGGACATCAGTTTTATGGGATAACAAACATGCCATTTCACTGACCTTCATGAAAAGGAAGAGTATGTGAGAGAGTATGAGTATGAGCTGGAGGTATGGTCACTCTATCAGGTTGACCTCTAAACCCTCTGACCCCCCACATGTCTGTGGCCTCACAGAGGAGAGATTAAACATCACAACAGAGATCCCAGCCAGACCTGATGAGTCAGCCCTACACCATGCACACAGCAAACAGCTGAGGCTGAGATAAACAGTTCCTTGTGTGTGTCTGTGTCTGCTTACCAGTAATATTTACTGTGCTCCCTGGTGGCCCTACTGCCTGCTCTGTAACACTCCCACTGCACAGACTGTCAGTGTGACTCAGCTGCAGGTCCATGACTACATGGGGAGAGATCGAAAGAGCTGAACACAGAGAGATCAAAGTACTACCAAGTCTTCCACTGGGGAGAGGGTTTACTATGACTGACAGAGGGCGCTATGGAGCTCTGCCCACACCACCAATCCTGGCAGCAAAAGTAGAGTATCATTGTGTCTCATGTCAAATAAGAAAAGTTTCCTGTAGAAGACAAAGAGCCCTGGTTGGTGGTGTTACATCACTTTACAGGCGTCCTCACCAGGGCCTCTATGGTAAACCTCATGTAACCCAGTCATTGGGTTCATTGGGCTGAGTGCAATGGTGGGGAGGTTAAGGAACATCCACATTAGGAGAACATATTCTCCGGGGCAGACTGGTTACATAAGTGATAAGGGGATCGGCTAAACTTTGACAAGGCTGAAATTATTTAGTAATGTCAAACCTGTTTAATAACTCAACCTTTCAAACCTAGGGCACCAACATGCTTAAAAAGAGACGGAAAATGTGGGTCCTTTCTCACAGAAGGATTTAGTAAGGTAATAGCATATGCTCAGCCAGGCATGTATAGTAGGCAGCCAGGGGTAACCCAAGGTAACTTCTGTTTTTCCTGTGTTTCCTATGATATTGATGAAACTAACACTGTAAAAGTGTGAAAAAATGTGATCTGTGTTATTTCCTGATTGTATTTTCAACCAGCAACAAACTACACAGGAGCTTCTAATCAGCCTGTTTGCATGGGCAGGAGTTTCAGCTTGCCTGGTGACATCAACTACCACCCATGCAAACCAGGCGGTAAATTGGTTAATAGTGTCACGTGTGCTCCCTCTCCGGCCTCTAGGTCACCAGGCTGCTCGTTATGGTGCACACCTGTCACCATCATTACGTGCCTTAAAACACTCACTCCCTGAACTTGCTTCCCACCTCTCAGCGCACTTGTTACAAATAGACCAATAACAAAGAGAGTTCCAAACCTCTGCCAATAAAATCTAGTTAGACGTTTTCCCATCTCCACTCAGTGTCACGGCCGTCGTAAGGAGGAGACCAAGGCGCATCGTGGTTTGTGTACATTCTCTTTATTATAAGAATGAACAAAACTAACAAAACTAACCGTGAAGCTATACAAGGAGTGCTGAACAGGCAACTACACATAGACAAGAACCCACAAAACCAAAAGGGAAAATGGCAACCTAAATATGATCCCCAATCAGAGACAACGATAAACAGCTGCCTCTGATTGGGAACCAATTCAGGCCACCATAGACATACATATGCCTAGACTTACAAACACCTCTAGACATACAAAAACCCTAGACAATACAAAACAAGCATACCCACCCTCGTCACACCCTGACCTAACCAAAATAATAAAGAAAACATAGATAACTAAGGTCAGGGCGTGACACTCAGATTACCCCCAGACAGTCCAAGCCTAATTCTTGCTTGAGAAATAATATTTAGCTGAAAAGCTTTTTTTGTCCATTTTAATAGAAAACTACTACAATAAGGTACTTAATTGTTACCCAGAAATGATTTGATATTGATATCAAAACAACTGTATTGGGCCTTTAAACAGCTCATCTGATGTTAATGTTAATGGTTAAGTCTCAGAAAGTGTGTGTGTGTGTGTGTGTGTGTGTGTGTGTGTGTGTGTGTGTGTGTGTGTGTGTGTGTGTGTGTGTGTGTGTGTGTGTGTGTGTGTGTGTGTGTGTGTGTGTGTGTGTGTGTGTGTGTGTGTGTGTGTGTGTGTGTGTGTGTGGAGAGAGAGAAAGAGACAGCAAATAGAAATAGAGAGACATTCAGAAAGAGAAAGACAGAAATACAGAGACAGACAGAGAGAGAAAGACAGAAATACAGAGACAGACAGAAAGAGAAAGACAGAAATACAGAGACAGACAGAGAGAGAAAGACAGAAATACAGAGACAGACAGAGAGAGAAAGACAGAAATACAGAGACAGACAGAGAGAGAAAGACAGAAATACAGAGACAGACAGAGAGAGAAAGACAGAAATACAGAGACAGACAGAGAGAGAAAGACAGAAATACAGAGACAGACAGAAAGAGAAAGACAGAAATACAGAGACAGACAGAGAGAGAAAGACAGAAATACAGAGACAGACAGAGAGAAAGACAGAAATACAGAGACAGACAGAAAGAGAAAGACAGAAATACAGAGACAGACAGAGAAAGACAGAAATACAGAGACAGACAGAGAGAGAAAGACAGAAATACAGAGACAGACAGAGAGAGATCGTTTTTTAAAAGAGTATGAGAGTTTCCAGGCCTGTTGTTCACAGGCATCTCATCTGTGGGGGTATTACATCTCCCAGAAGGCACAGCAGCAGCACAGACAAGCCTTGGTGCGTCCCCAGACACAGATTCACTCCTCTTACATACACATACACACCACACTGACACACACAGACACACACATTGTCACAGAAAGAGAGAGCACATTCTTGAGTCTTAGCCTCAGAGAGAGACAGGGAAAACACATGTGTCTTATCAGGCAGAGAGAGGGACTGTGACTCTGCTCTGAGGAGGGTGGCTGGCAGAGGTGTGGACTCAAGTCACATGACTTGGACTCGAGTCAGACTCGAGTCAAAAATATGATGACTTGCAACTCGACTTTGACTTTAACACCAATGACTCGTGATTTAACTTGGACTTGAGCCTTTTGACTCGACCTGACTTGATACCCTCCCCAAGCCCAAATATAAAAAATGATGCTTTTTAAAAAAGTGTGCAGCGCATCAACTCTTCATTTAACGGATTACGGTTTGAATCGGACAGCAGCCAATCAAATTGTGCTAGCTGAGAAAAAGTGGCACATGGTAGTGCAGAGGAACGTCGGCGGCTGAATTCAGATGGAGCCCTTGGAAAGATGATACCCCAAATTATTATTTTCGGATACAAAGACTACGTTGTATCAACAATAAACGGATTGCAACTTGCAAAACATGCGGGAGGAAAATTACAGACAGAGGCGCAACAATTTCCGACTTTGTTCGACATTTGAAGCTGCACAAAGAACGGTAAGTCGGGGCTAATATAGCCGACAGTTATATAATTTATAATTTTGCTAGTGTAGCATGTAGGCTAGCGTAACATTAAATCAATGAGCCTCCACACAGTCAGTCATTGCGGGAACGTGATCATTGCACCTAAGATTGACCTACAACTGGCTAGGCAGTTGGTAGCCTAAATCCTGCCTGATGTTACTGCTGTTCCTAAAACCATTAACCTACGTTAGCCTACTGTAACCACACACAGAGAGGGTGTGTGTGTGTGTGTGTGTTAAGGTTGGGCGATTGTGTACAAGCCTACATCGCCCGAATGCGCCACATAGCGATCCTCAATAGTCGATCGCTATGGGGGGGGGGGGGTCTTTCTCATGGCTACCCATGTATTTACATGGAAATATAAAGTATATTTGGAAAGTCATAAATATCTATATTTTTAAAAGCATTCATGATTTGCGTACATGTAATTATACTAACTATTACTCTTGTTAAAAATATGAAATGGTATTTCATTTGGTGAAGAGCACATTATGACTTGTTTAGGAATCGAAACACAAAGTTTAGGACTTGAGACTTGACTTGAGACTTGCCTGTCTTGACTTGGGACTTGACTTGGGACTTGAGTGCTAAGACTTGAGACTTACTTGTGACTTGTAAAACAATGACTTGGTCCCACCTCTGGTGGCTGGGTCCTGGGAGAACCACCATGACATCTGACAGACATACAGACTGAGACACTGCTACGGAAATGTGTTCTTTCATGTTACTCTGTCAAACTATTATACTTTCAAATGTACTCTCAATTCATCCTTCGGTTACACACAGCACAGAGCTTTGCAAGATGTTATTCCACCTCAGTGGGCTTTGGTCAGGGGTTTGTAAGAACTAATTTACTGCTGGTACAGAGTAAACCTTCAGAGTCCTTAGGCCCAAAAACACCTTTGTCAATAGGAGTAGACAGGAATGATGTGATGTAGAGCTAAAGGGGTTATGTGGTTGGTTCTCCTGGTCCAATAGACTTCCGAAGCTCATGACGCCACCTGGCACGGAACACGTTCTCCTGCTCAACGGAGTCCGGATCCATACCTCATAAAAAAACATCCAGCGCTCTACCCTCCATACAAAACCCTCACACTGTAAACAACCTTGTTAAACACCATGGTTTAATTCTCCTGGAGGACCATAATGTTTCCCAGAGTTCCGCAGGGACCCGACTGTCTCACAATGATGCCGAGCTAGAGAGGAGGAACGCTATTTGCAGGGAATTTGTGTCATGGATTTATGGAAATATTGATGTTTGGTCGCTATGACTACAGGATAATTATGGCGAGTACCGGTTAGCTTGAGCCTGGTATTTATTCAGCTGAGGCCTGTTGAGTGAATCAGAGGCATCCGTGATGCTAGATTTCAGATTGAATTAAGATTGCTTTGTGTAGCTTCCCATGGTCTTCACCAGCCAGGCAGACACTGCATTGTCCTTCACAGATAAAATATATCTCCTCCAATCTGTTGTTAAGTCACTGTGAAAAGTGTCCGAAATATTTTCTCTGTAAATCATGAACATCCTATAACCACTGTGTTGACTGCTTGGTGAAATAGTACAGTGTCATTACCACTAAAGGCTAGCTAAACCATCATCCTCACATATATACCCACTTTTCCGTTAGAAACAGCTGTTATTAGGTTATGTCAGTGTCTACAATGTTACTACTGACCCTGCTATGAGGTCATGGGATCAGGGATTAGGGATCAGACTAATCAGACACTATACTTGTCACGCCCTGACCATAGTTTGCTTTGTATGTTTATATGTTTTGTTTGGTCAAGTTGTGATCTGAGTGGGCATTCTATGTTGTATGTCTAGTTTGTCTGTTTCTGTGTTTGGCCTGATATGGTTCTCAATCAGAGGCAGGTGTTAGTCGTTGTCTCTGATTGGGAACCATATTTAGGTAGCCTGTTTTGTCTTTTGGTTTGTGGGTGTTTGTCTTCCGTGTCAGTGTTTGTCGCCACACGGTACTGTTTCATTTGTTCACATCGTTTATTGTTTTGTTTAGTGTTCTGAGTTTATTAAAAACATCATCATGAACACTTACCACGCTGCGCTTTGGTCCTCCTCTCTTCCACATTACGACGATCGTTACAATACTGAATCAACATAACCTTTAATACAGTGGTCTGCAACCGATCAAGACATTCACAGTATCCAAGTGTATCATTATCTTTGTCTACGTGCACAGACAAAGATGTGCACAGACAAACAAATCAAATAACATTTTATTTGGTCATATACACATGGTTAGCAAATGTTATTGTGAGTGTATTGAAATGCTTATGCTTCTAGATCCGACAGTGCAGCAGTAACTAACAGGTAATATCTAATAATTCCACAACAAAACCTAATACACACAATCTATTAAAGGAATGGGATAAAAATATATGGATGAGCAGTGACAGAGCGGCTAAGATGCAATAGATAGTGAAGGATACAGTATATACATATGAGATGAGTAATGCAAGATATGTAAACATTCTTAAAGTGGCATTAATAAAGTGACTAGTGTTCCATTTATTAAAGTGGCCAATGATATCAAGTCTGTATGTAGGCAGCAACCTCTCTGTGCTAGTGGGGGCTGTTTAACAGTCTGATGGCCTTGAGATAGAAGCTGTTTTTCAATCTCTCTGTCCCAGCTTTGATGCACCTGTACTGACCTCGCCTTTTGGATGGAAGCGGGGTGAACAGGCAGCGGCTCGGGTGGTTATTGTTCTTGCCTTCCTGTGACATCGGGTGTTGTAGGTGACCTAGAGGGCAGGTAGTTTGCCCCCAGTGATTCGTTGTGCAGACCGCACCACCCTTTGGAGAGCCCTGCGGTTATGGGCAGTGCAGTTGCCGTACCAGGCGGTGATACAACCCGACAGGATGCTCTCGATTGTGCACCTACAAAAGTTAGTGAGGGTTTTGGGTGACAAGCCACATTTTTTCAGCCTCCTGAGGTTGAAGAGGTGCTGTTGCGCCTTCTTCTCCACGCGGTCTGTGTGCGTGGACCATTTCAGTTTGTCGGTGATATGTACACCGAGGACCGTAAAACTTTCCATCTTCTCCACTGCTGTCCCGTCGATGTGGATAGGGGGGTGCTCCCTTTGCTGTTTCCTGAAGTCCAAGATCATCTCTTTTGTTTTGCTGACATTGACTGAGAGGTTTTCCTGACACCACACTCTGAGGGCCCTCACCTCCTCCCTGTAGGCTGTCTCGTCGTTGTTGGTAATCAAGCCAACCACTTATGTCGTCTGCAAACTTGATGATTGAGTTGGAGGCGTGCATGGCCACGCAGTCATGGGTGAACAGGGAGTAGAGGAGGGGCCTGAGAACACACCCTTGTGTTGAGGATCAGTGGAGTGGAGATGTTTCCTACCTTCACCACCTGGGGGCAGCCGGCAGGAAGTCCAGGACCCAGTTGCACAGGGCGGGGTCGAGACCCAGGGCTTAATGATGAGTTTGGAGGGTACTATGGTGTTGAATACTGAGCTGTAGTCAATGAACAGCATTCTTACATAGGTATTCCTCTTGTCCAGAATGGATAGGGCAGTGTGCAGTGTGATGGCGATTGCATCGTCTGTGGACCTATTGGAGCGGTAAACAAATTGGAGTGGGTCTAGGGTGACAGGTAGGGTGGAGGAGATAAGATCCTTGACTAGTGTTACGCACACCTCTTGGAGGGGGGAACGCAACACCCTGCTACACTCAACTCCCTGTGGAGTGAAAGAGGTATGTGACGGGTAAGGATGACTGAGCCAGAGAGTTTTACCGTTAACAGGGAATGTATTCCTTCACACGGTAAATTGGGGAAAAGGGGCTGGACGGAACCAAAGCAAAGAAAGTTCAAGTTAAAGAGCCCCCTCTCCTACCTACCCACAACTTAGCAATTCTTAACGCCACACTCCATCCTATTGGCACACACATACCTCAGAATCAGCGGCTACAAAATACTTAACAAAACCTCTCTCTGAGCAACAACCAACACAGGACATCAAAGACGCTCTCTCCTCCTAACAAAGGAACACTGGCTTTTAAAGCTGCAGAAGGAGTCGGTAATTGAAAACAGCTGTTCTCCTGATGAGAGTGCTGGGTCAGAGCTCCAATCATCAATGGGGCCGACCAATCAGCTGCTTAGGGGAATCCAGGAAGCCATTTCCTGAAATACATACACATACATACAAACCCACAACAACACAGAAACTGGGGAACGTAATAATTCGTTTCTCAAAGCACTTCATGATGACAGAAGTGAGTGCTACGGGGCGATAGTCATTTAGTTCAGTTACCTTAGCTTTCTTGGGAACAGGAACAATGGTGGCCATCTTGAAGCATGTGGGGACAGCAGACTGGGATAGGGATTGATTGAATATGTCCGTAAACACACCAGCCAGCTGGTCTGCGCATGCTCTGAGGACGCGGTTAGGGATGCCGTCTGGGCCGGCAGCCCTGCGAGGGTTAACATGTTTAAATGTTTTTCTCAAGTCGGCCATGGAGAAGGAGAGCCCACAGTCTTTGGTAGCGGGCCGCATTGGTGGCACTGTATTGTCCTCAAAGCGCGCAAATAAGTTTTTTAATTTGTCTGGAAGCAAGACGTTGATGTCGATGACGGGGCTGGTTTTCTTTTTGTAATCCGTCATTGTCTGTAGACCCTGTCACATATGTCTCGTGTTTGAACCGTTGAATTGCGACTCCACTTTGTCTCTATACTGACGCTTTGCTTGTTTGATTGCCTTACGGAGGGAATAACTACACTGTTTGTATTCGGCCATATTTCCAGTCGCCTTTTCATGACTAAATGCGGTGGTAAGTGCTTTCAGTTTTGCACGAATGCTGCCATCAATCCACGGTTTCTGGTTAGGGAAAGTTTTAATAGTCACAGTGGGTACAACATCTCATATACACTTCCTTATAAACTCACTCACCGAGTCAGCGTATACGTCAATGTTATTCTCTGAGGCTACCTGGAACATATCCCAGTCCACGTGATTGAAGCAATCGTGAAGCGTGGAATCCGATTGGTCAGACCAGCGTTGGATAGACCTAAGCACGGGCGCTTCCTGTTTTAGTTTCTGCCTATAGGAGGGGAGCAACAGGATGGATTCATGGTCAGATTTGCCAAAAGGAGGGTGGGGGAGGGCCTTGTATGCATTGCGGAAGTTTGTTCCTGTCGGCGTGATGCACTGAAAATCCCGTTGTCTGTACGGACTCCGACAGCATGTCCCCAACTAGCCTTGTCTCCGTGAAACAGAGTATGTTACAATCCCGGACATCTCTTTGGAAGGCAACTCTTGCCCTGATTTCGTCGACTTTGTTAACTAGGGACTGGACATTATTGAGTAATATACTCGGAAGCTGTGGATGGTGTGCGCACATCCAAAGCCTCACTAGAAGACCGCTTCGGCACCCTCTCCTCCGACGGCGTTGTTTTGGGTCGGCCTCTGGAATCAGTTCAAATGCCCTGGGAGGTGCAGACAAAGGATCCGCTTTGGGAAAGTCGTATTCTTTGTCGTATTGCTGATGTGCTGGTAAGGTGACGTCTCTCTGATATCCAATAGTTCTTCCTGGCTGTATGTATTAACACTTAAGGTTTTCTGGGCTAACAATGTAAGAAATAATACATTAAAAAAACTAAATACTGCACAGTTTCCTAAGGACTAGAAGCAAAGCTGCAATCTCTGTTGGCGCCATTTAACCATGAACATGAACAAACACACAGACATACAGCACATGCATATGGATGACATGAATCTATCGGCACACAGTGGTGTTTCTGTACCCATGCTACATAGGACAGATATCAGAGAAGAGAGGGAGCAGCATGATGAATCAGAGGCATGGCAGAAGTCTTGATCTGAGCTCATTCTTCAAGGTGGAGCTTGAACCCATAGGAGCTCTGGGGAGATTGGATTAAGTGAAGAAAACAAATCAGCATGTCCTTCAAATTCCTGCCTGTCTAACTGCTGGGGGAGGAAGCTGCTCTGCTGAAACTTTGTAGAAGAGTTTTAGTTTTTGTTAAGAAGGTAGTGTAGCAGCTCAACCCCAAGCCTCCAAGAACAGAGTGAGACTCTTTATAGACAGGGATCTTCCACTGTGTTTTGTTCTCTGGATGATGAAAGTGAGGAAAGATTAGACAAAACTGTGGAGTTCATTTCAGAGGCATGTTTTATATCTATCAACAGGCTGTTGTTGCTTTGTTCTGTCAGAGGAGGTACAGATGATGCAATATTGGAACGACACAAACAAGGGGCTCAATATTCCTTTACTCTAGGGCCCTGAGTTTTCCCTTATCACACCTGAGGAGAAAAATTCCTGGCCTAGTTTAATCCTGGTCACACCATGTGGTCAGTGAAAACTCCTAACCATGACTGTGAGATGTGATGGTGTTCTGTGATTGGCCCAACTGTGCTGACAGCAGCTTCCTGTGAACAGATGGCTCACTGGGTCTCCACGAAGATGGAGGGACGTAACTACGGGGGACAGTGGATGTGTTTGGCTCCCTGGAGAGAGCTGTGGAGGAAGAGGCTAAACTGCTCCTCCATGACTTCACAGCAAGACAGGAGATATATTCTACTCACACGTCATGCCAAGAGGTAAAGAGGATGTGGCGGACAACACACGTGATATTGCACACCTCATCCACAGTGCATCATGCACCTTGGCTTGTGTGTGTGCCTGTGTGTGCACCAAGGTTGTTAAATACTGAACAAAAATATAAACGCAACATGCAACAATTTCAAAGATTTTACATGCAAAGATTTTACTGAGTTACAGTTCATATAAGGAAATAATAATCTATGGATTTCACATGAAGAGAAATACAGATATGCATCTGTTGGTCACAGATCCCTTAAAAAAAGGTAGGCGATGGATCAGAACACCAGTCAGTAGTGTGACCACCATTTAAATCATGCAGTGCGACACATCCACTTCGCATAGAGTTGATCAGGCTGTTGATTGTTGCCTGTAGAATGTTGTCCCACGACAATAGGCCTCAGGATCTCGTCACTATATCTCTGTGCATTCAAATTGCCATTGATAAAATACACTTCTGTTCATTGTCCGTGGTTTATGCCTGCCCATACCATAATCCCAACGCCACCATGGGGCACTCTGTTCACAATGTTGACATCAGCAAACTGTTCACCCACACTATGCCATACACATGGTTTATGGTTGTGAGGCCAGTTGGACGTAGTGACAAATTCTCTAAAACGACGTTGGAGGCGGCTTATGGTAGATACATGAATATTCAATTCTCTGGCAATAGCTTGAGTGGAAATTTGTGCTGTCAGTAAGCCAATTGCACGCTCCCTCAACTTGAGACATCTGTGGCATTGTGTTAGACAAAACTGCACATTTTAGAGTGGCCTTTTATTGTCCCCAGCACAAGGTGTACTTGTTTAATGGTCATGCTGTTTAATCAGTTTCTTGATATAGCACACCTGTCAGGTGGATGGATTATCTTGGCAAAGGAGAAATGCTCACTAACAAGGATGAAAACAAATTTGTGCACAAAATTGTAGAAAAATACGCTTTTTGATCTTTATTTGAAATTTTGTTTAGTTCAAGTTAGTTTTCAGATCCACTTAATTCGTCTTTATTTAGTTTAAGTTTTATCAAAATATTTATATTTAGTTTTTATCCGGAATATATATATATATATACAGTGCATTCGGAAAGCATTCAGACCTCTTTCCTTTTCTCACATTTTGTTACTTTATAGCCTTATTCTAAAATCGATTCATTTCAAAATCTTTCCTCATCAATCTACACACTATAGCCCATAATACAAAGCGAAAACAGGTTTTTAGAAATGTTAGAAAATGTACTAACTATAAAAAACGGATACTTTATTTACATAGTAAGTATTCAAACCCTTTGCTATGAGACTCGAAATTGAGCTCAGGTGCATCCTGTTTCCATTGATCATCCTTGAGATGTTTCTACAGCTTGATTGGAGTCCACCTGTGGTAAATTCAATTGATTGGACATGATTTGGTAAGGCACACACACCTGTCTATATAAGGTCCCACAGTTGACAGTAGAGTTGATAGACTCTTCCTGGTGCTGGCCGCCCAGCCAAACTTAGCAATCGGGGGAGAAGACCTTAGTCAGGGAGGTGACTAAGAACCTGATGGTCACTCTGACAGAGCTCCAGTTTTCCTCTGTGGAGATGGGAGAAACTTCCAGAAGGACAACCATCTCTGCAGCACTCCACCAATCAGGCCGTTACGGTAGAGTGGCCAGATGGAAGCCACTCCTCAGTAAAAGGCACATGACAGCCTGCTTGGAGTTTGCCAAAAGGCACTTCAGGACTCTCAGACCATGAGCAACAAGATTCTCTGGTCTAATGAAACAAAGATTGAACTCTTTGGCCTGAATGCCAAGCATCCCTTCTGGAGGAAACCTTGCACCATCCCTACGGTGAAGCATGGTGGTGGCAGCATCATGCTGTGGGGATGTTTTTCAGCGGCAGGACTGGGAGACTAGTCAGAATCTAAGGGAAAGATGAATGAAGGAAAGTACAGAGAAATCCTTAATAAAAACATGCTCCAGAGAGCTCAGGACCTCAGACTGGGGCGAAGGTTCACCTTCCAACAGGATAACGATCCTAAGCACACAGCCAAGACAACCCAGGAGTGGCTTCGGGACAAGTCTCTGAATGTCCTTGAATGCCCTAGCCAGAGCCCGGACTTGAACCCAATCAAAAAATAGCTGAAAGTAGCTGTGCAGCTACGCTCCCCATCCAACCTGACAGAGCTTGAGAGGATCTGCAGAGAAGAGTGGGAGAAACTCTCCAAATACAGGTGTGCCAAGCTTGTAGCATCATACCCAAGAAGACTCGAGGCTGTAATCATTGCCAAAGGTTCTTCAACAAAGTACTGAGTAAAGGGTCTGAATTTGATGACTATGTACTTAGGGTAGCATTCTCTAATGGTGCTTTTCCACTGCAGGGCCATTCCCGCTTGATTCCTGGAACAAATTGGGATATTCAGCCTCGTTTGATATCTCATACTGACCTCGAACCAAGTGGGCTAGTGGGTGCTGTTACAAATGGCCATACTCAATTATTGGTCTCACGCAAAGATGTCACAATGTTGGGTATTTTGTTACTTGAGACATTTTTATAAGAGAAGGTAAATTTGTCTACGAACGGTACAACCACAGATAGAACTTGGTACAGCTACACTAAGCAATAACTCTAAAGCTAAAACTAATAATGGAAGCATCAAATTTGTCAGTTGGAGATGTCCAGGTGCTTGTGAGCATTTGATCAGACTCCAGCATGCATAAGCAACTGGATTCTTCGACCAGGAATGGAGAGGTAAAAAAATAAGAAAAGGGGGAAACATTAGCTGAGATGGGAATCCATCGGTTAGTAAAACAGTGCAGGGAAAGAAATAAGAAACTCAAAAAATTATTTTAGAAGGTAAAAGTCACATTTGTAGGGTCATTGATTAGTGAGGAATAAATCCATTAAAAAAATTATGGATCAGACAGCAATATTAGAAGCCATGATGACGCAGAGCAGCGATGATCAGCACGGTAATATATTGTTTTTACCTAAATTACTATCTAGTTAGCTACCGGTGTCTTCAGTGTAGCTAGCTGTAGTGTGTGAGAGTGAGCACTGCGCAAGATGTGAATCTGGGTCAACAATTTGTCATATAAACATCCGTGGAAGGCCAATGCGTGGGCTTAGCTGCATGTTTGATATTAGCCGGAGTATCTAACTTTACATTATAAAAACATTCTTATACTTTCAGAGGACATTCCTGAACCTATGGACTCAGAGGAAGCTGCGTGCTCGAATAGTGAAGTCACAACCTCAGAGCCCTGCACCCCCAGTCACCCAGGGTCCATCGACACAATAAATGGTCCTTCAACCCCTGAGCCCTGCACCATCAGGCGCCAAATGTCCATTCTTGGATGGTTAACAGTTCACTGTCAATTGATTGTCAAAAGTCACACAATTTATCTAAATTCAACAGGGGTGGCCAATCTCATACACAGAGGGCTTTTGACAAGGCAGGGTTATGTTCCTAAACATTATTCAAGGAGATAGTGTGGATCTAGGAATGCATATTTACAACTGTCACACTTATTCAATTAATCATAGTTTGACCCATAGCCTTTATTATTTGCATCATTGGTGCATCTGGTTGGTAGATCTGGTTGGCTCCACACTGGCCTTTGCTGGATAATATTTCATAAATGTGATGAGACAATACATGGTTGGAGAACAAAACTGCCCTGACACTGGCTGCACTCAGGTTTGCTTTGGAGTCTGTACCTTATCATTCCTGAACTGTACGTCATTACGTCTGCCTATATATTTTCTCAGAGAAGAGAAAACACACTTCGAGCACAACCAGCGAATACCTGCATTTCATCAGGGAGACCGAGGCCTCATACCAGGAGACACTTGAGGCCCAACGTCAGCAGCAGGATCAGCAAATCAAATCACTTCAATCAGCTGTGGGAAGATGAGGCAGCAGCCAGTGCAGCAGACAGGACAGCAGCCAGTGCAGCAGACAGGACAGCCAGGACAGCAGCCAGGGCAGCAGACAGGACAGCCAGGACAGCAGCCAGTGCAGCAGACAGGACAGCCAGTGCAGCAGACAGGACAGCCAGGGCAGCAGACAGGACAGCCAGTGCAGCAGACAGGACAGCAGCCAGTGCAGCAGACAGGACAGCAGCCAGTGCAGCAGACAGGACAGCAGCCAGGGCAGCAGACAGGACAGCAGCCAGTGCAGCAGACAGGACAGCAGCCAGTGCAGCAGACAGGACAGCAGCCAGTGCAGCAGACAGGACAGCAGCCAGGGCAGCAGACAGGACAGCAGCCAGTGCAGCAGACAGGACAGCAGCCAGTGCAGCAGACAGGACAGCAGCCAGTGCAGCAGACAGGACAGCAGCCAGGGCAGCAGACAGGACAGCAGCCAGGGCAGCAGACAGGACAGCAGCCAGTGCAGCAGACAGGGCAGCCAGGGCAGCTGAGATGGCCCAGACCGCTTCGTTAATTAAACAACAGCTTCATAGCTGTATTTGGACTGTTTGTCCAAGCCATAAAAGGACTTTAGACACCAGCAGTCACTAGACTAAACTGGCTGAAGGTCTTATGTAAAATACTTGTGTAAATTTGCACTACACCAAAAGCATTGTGAATTTGGCTTTCATTTGGTTTTCATTGAATTTAGCCTACTGTTAAACAATGAAAAGGATGTACATTTAGCAGATTTTGGAGCAATAAACTTCTTCAATATGCTTAGTTGTGTTGATTTTTAAATGTAAGAAATAAAGATTAGACATAGTGTACTATGATTTACACACTTTTATTAAACAACAATCAAAAATTGGTCAAACATAGAGGATACAATTGTGTAGTATGGTATTCACCGGAGGTAAAAAAAAAAAACGAAAGTATAAGAACATACTGTACAGTACCAGTCAACAGTTTGGACACATCTACTCATTATGTTTCTTTATTTTTTAATATTTTCTACACTGTAGAATAACAGTGAAGACATCAAAACTATGAAATAACAGATATGGAATGAGTAACCAACCAACCACCTTCATGTAGTAACCAAAAAACTGTTAAACATATAAAAATATATTTTAGATTTTAGGTTTTTCAAAGTAGCCACCCTTTGCCTTGATGACAGCTTTGCACACTCTTGGCATTCTCTGAACCAGCTTCATGAGGAATGCTTTTCCAACAGTCTTGAAGGAGTTCCCACATATGCTGAGCACTTGTTGCCTGTTTTTCCTTCACTCTGTGGTCCAACTCATCCCAAACCATCTCAATTGGGTTAAGGTCGTGTGATTGTAGAGGCCAGGTCATCTGATGCAGCACTCCATCACTCTCCTTCTTGGTCAAATAGCCCTTACACAGCCTGGAGGTGTGTTGGGTCATTGAGCATGCACCCTTGTGGGGCCCACATGTTGAGGATCAGTGTGGCAGAGGTGTTGTTGCCCACTTTCACCACCTGGTAGATGCACAAATGTAAATGACGTAGATGCACAAAGTAAACAGTAGTAGTCTGTCAATTTCCGCAACAACCAGGAGCTGGAGGCTAAACTTTTCTGCCTATTTGGTTCCGTAGCTACCATGTTGTAGCAGCGTATTGTGCACCCGTGCACATGCACAGATACTCTGTGTGACTGTGTGAGAGCAAAGTCTTGCATCGTGCTCACCTCAATGGCCGGGTTAGAGCGGACCACTTTTGTCAAGTCGGTGACCAGCCTTTCAAAGTGTGTTACATTCTGGGGCAAAAAATTGTCGGACTTGCACATATAGGTCACCTGCATGAACTTTATAAAATTACGTGATCAAAGGTCATTGAGTTTTGATTGCAGTCATCTGCAAGTTTCTTCAGTTGCTCTTCACCACCTTCATCCTGCAGTCATCGCCTGCATTGTGGGAGGCTCTATTGTCAACCAATCATTAGGGTGTTTTTGTTTGACCCACGTGAACATGACCAAAGACATGACTGAAACTGCGATTTATGTATTTTTATGTATAGAGTGGATATAACAAATAAATGGGACATTGAAAAGCCACATTAGTGTCCGACTTTCACCTAGAGTCGGTTGCTTTAGCCTTACCACCCAGTCGCACCCAATGTTTGCAGTGCTGATCATGGCAACGTCATCTCGCTGAGTCTACCTTTAAATGATAAAGTAAACATCAATGTGACCCACCAGATTCAGAAGCTTGAAAACTCCATTCGAAAAAATGCTTGAAAAACCTATTTGATGTTTGCCCCCAGCCCCAAAACTAAAACTAAAACTAAACATAATTCATTCTGGTTTTATTTTATTTTAGTTGGTTTTGGAGTTAAAGCCCGGGCTGTATCACAACTGGCTGTGATCGGGAGTGCCATAGGGCGGAGCACAATTGGCCCAGCGTCGTCCATTGTAAATAAGAATTTGTTCTTAACTGACTTGCCGAGTTAAATAAAGGTTTAATAAAATAAAAAAGTATATAATAACCTTGGTGTGCATGCACCCCCTCAGAGAGAGATTTGGAGAGAGGGAGATAACACCAACCCTTCTCAACCAACCCTTCTCAACCAACTCACTTTCATCAGTGTCTGCCGCTCTGATCCTGTGGAATCTCTGCGTCTGTGTTCCTTGGTTGAGGAGCAGCTCTAATTGGTGCAGGCTGGGGATAGAGATGCTCTATGGGGCTGAGGGGTCATCTGGGTCACCCTTCATTAGTGAGGGACTGGGACTGTTCCTTCTCTCCCTGTCAGATCCACATGCTGCATCTTCCATCGCCACCATCCTTATCTCTTATCATCTAACACAGTGTTTCCCAACCCTGGTCCTCGAGGACCCACAACAGTACACAGTTTTGTTTTAGCCCTTGACAAACACACCTCATTCAACTCATTGAGGCCTTGATGATTAATTGATACGTTGAATCAGGTGTGCTTGTCCAGGGCTACAATAAAAATGATCTAACATGACTGACAGCAGTGAGCCATCCATACCCTGGGAGCCAACACACACATGTGAATGCACATACATGCACAATGCATAGAGAAGGGCTGCTTAGTGCAGATGCAAATACACCACATCCTATCAGTACATTTCATTAGTCTATACTGTCTTCTTGGAAAGACAATAGCGATTAGAAAAGTAAAAACATAAACCAAAAGGTATCAAAGCTATTTAAAGCAGACAAATCTCATGGATTTAAAAAATGGTTATTAGCTGTGTCACAGCCTCGCTAGTCATAGTGATTCCTCAATGGGGATTTTCTGCTCCTCACAATACTCTGAATATTTCATCACACCCACAGCAAATAAAGAGCTACAATATAAATTTCCTCTGAAGCAAAGATTCTTCATCTCCTCTCCACTCCTCCCCTTTCCCTCTCCTCTTCTCTTCTCTCCAAAATTTCAAAGGGCCACACAGGCTTAGAAGAGATATGTTTTCCCTACCACTTACTGGACCTTATTATAAAGTGTTACCAAACGCTTGAATTGAAAGTGCACTCAGAGATAGGGAGACAGACTTGTACTTATTGGAGCAGTCAGAGAACTTTCAGCAGAGCCTGTAAGAGGGAATTTATACACATTTCATCCATGTATTTTAAGCAGCACTCATGACTCAAATAGTATGAGGAAGATGAAGAAAGAGGAGCCATGGGTGTCTGACACAGAGGACTCAGGTGTTGGGTAGATACCCACTGGGAACAGATGTTTGTTCAACATCTATTTTGGATTTGTTGTCAACTAACGTGAATTCAACATGAAATCAATATCACCATGTCATTGGCTTTAGGTCAAACAAGAAAATGCCCTTATGGTGACGACTTTTTGCAAATCCAAACAGTTTTCCACGTTGATTAAAATGTAATCACATTGCATTTTTTTGTTGAAACGACGTGGAAACAACTTTGATTAACCTTTCTAGCCCAGGGGTTCCGCTAGCGGAACACCCACAACATTCCGCTGAAAAGGCAGCGAGCGAAATTCAAAAATCTTTTTTAGAAATATGTAACTTTCACACATTAAGTCCAATACAGCAAATGAAAGATAAACATCTTGTTAATCTACCCATCGTGTCCGATTTTTTAAATGTTTTACAGCGAAAACACAACATATATTTATGTTAGATCACCACCAAATCCAAAAAACACACAGCCATTTTTCCCAGCCAAAGATAGTCACACAAAAGCAGAAATAGAGATAAAATTAATCACTAACCTTTGATAATCTTCATCAGATGACACTCATAGGACATCATTTTACACAATACATTTATGTTTTGTTCGATAATGTGCATATTTATATCCACAAATTTCGGTTTACATTGGCGCCATGTTCAGAAATACCTCCAAAATATCCGGAGTACAGATTACAGATTACAGAGAGCCACGTCAAATAACAGAAATACTCATCATAAACTTTGATGAAAGATACATGTTTTACATATAATTAAAGATGGTTCTTAATGCAACCGCTGTGTCAGATTTTTAAAAAACTTTAGGAAAAAGCATACCATGCAATAATCTGAGACGGCGCTCAGAAATACACAACATTTCTCCGCCATGTTGGAGTCAACAAAAATACGAAATTACATCATAAATATTCCCTTACCTTTGATGATCTTTCATCAGAATGCAGTGCCAGGAATCCTAGTTCCACAATAAATCGTTGTTTTGTTCGATAATGTCCATTACTAGTGTCCAATTAGCTACTTTTGCTAGCACTTTTAGTTCACATGTCCAAACGCTGGCGCCGGTCCAGGCGAACTCGGACGAAAACTTCAAAAAGTTATATTCCAGGTCGAATAAACTGGTCAAAATAAGTAGAGAATCAATCTTCAGGATGTTGTTATCATAAATATCCAATAACGTTCCAACCGGAGCATTTCCTCATGTCTGTATAAGTAATGGAACACATTACATATCATGACTAGCGCGCGTGACCAGGAACTAGCATTCTAGCACTCAAATAGCTGCCATCCGGCCCCACATCACACTAGAGGCTTCATTCCACGTTCTACAGACTGTTGACATCTAGTGGAAGGTGTAGGAAGTGCAAACAGATCCATATATTACAGGGAATTGAATAGGCGATGACTTTAACATCGACCCTTCTCAGAATTCTCACTTCCTGTTTGGAAGTTTGCCTGCCATATGAGTTCTGTTATACTCACAGACATAATCCCAAACAGTTTTAGAAACTTCAGAGTGTTTTCTATCCAATAGTAATAATAATATGCATATATTAGCATCTGGGACAGAGTAGGAGGCAGTTCACTATGGGCACGCGATTCATCCAAAGTGAAAATGCTGCCCCCTATCCCAAACAGGTTTTAAACAAGTTTTGCCCAGTGGGTAATGACTGAAATGTAGAAATGAATGCTGCGGAACCTGTTCCCAACATTCCTGCACGCTAAGCTGGCAGGGAATATTACACAGCTGATCTGAGCCCGTTTCATAACGTCACTAACAAGGTAAGACATTCACCCACACACTCATGTTAAATTAAACAGCCGTGCAGGCTCTCTGTCTGTCCTTCTATGAGGTGTGCTATTGATCGTATTCCCCCAGGCCTCATTAAGTGATGTTGTTCCAATCAGTCAATATTCATCAGTCATAAAAACCTTTCATGTTCTGTCATGTCTCCACCCTCTGCTGCTACAGTATGGTCTGTCATGTCTCCACCCTCTGCTGCTACAGTATGGTCTGTCATGTCTCCACCCTCTGCTGCTACAGTATGGTCTGTCATGTCTCCACCCTCTGCTGCTACAGTATGGTCTGTCATGTCTCCACCCTCTGCTGCTACAGTATGGTCTGTCATGTCTCCACACTCTGCTGCTACATACAGTATGTTCTGTCATGTCTTCACCCTCTGCTGCTACAGTATGGTCTGTCATGTCTTCACCCTCTGCTGCTACAGTATGGTCTGTCATGTCTCCACCCTCTGCTGCTACAGTATGGTCTGTCATGTCTCCACCCTCTGCTGCTACAGTATGTTCTCTCATGTCTCCACCCTCTGCTGCTACAGTATGGTCCGTCATGTCTCCACCCTCTGCTGCTACAGTATGGTCTGTCATGTCTCCACACTCTGCTGCTACAGTATGGTCTATTATGTCTCCACACTCTGCTGCTGCTACAGTATGGCCTGCCATGTCTCCACCCTCTGCTGCTACAGTATGGTCTGTCGTGTCTCCACCCTCTGCTGCGACAGTATGGTCTGTCATGTCTCCACACTCTGCTGCTACAGTATGGTCTGTCATGTCTCCACCCTCTGCTGCTACAGTATAGTCTGTCATGTCTCCACCCTCTGCTGCTACAGTATGGTCTGTCATGTCTCCACCCTCTGCTGCTACAGTATGGTCTGTCATGTCTCCACCCTCTGCTGCTACAGTATGGTCTGTCATGTCTCCACCCTCTGCTGCTACAGTATGGTCTGTCATGTCTCCACCCTCTGCTGCTACAGTATGGTCTGTCATGTCTCCACATTCTGCTGCTACATACAGTATGTTCTGTCATGTCTCCACCCTCTGCTGCTACAGTATGGTCTGTCATGTCTCAACACTCTGCTGCTACATACAGTATGTTCTGTCATGTCTTCACCCTCTGCTGCTACAGTATGGTCTGTCATGTCTTCACCCTCTGCTGCTACAGTATGGTCTGTCATGTCTCCACCCTCTGCTGCTACAGTATGGTCTGTCATGTCTCCACCCTCTGCTGCTACAGTATGTTCTCTCATGTCTCCACCCTCTGCTGCTACAGTATGGTCCGTCATGTCTCCACCCTCTGCTGCTACAGTATGGTCTGTCATGTCTCCACACTCTGCTGCTACAGTATGGTCTATTATGTCTCCACACTCTGCTGCTGCTACAGTATGGCCTGCCATGTCTCCACCCTCTGCTGCTACAGTATGGTCTGTCGTGTCTCCACCCTCTGCTGCGACAGTATGGTCTGTCATGTCTCCACACTCTGCTGCTACAGTATGGTCTGTCATGTCTCCACCCTCTGCTGCTACAGTATAGTCTGTCATGTCTCCACCCTCTGCTGCTACAGTATGGTCTGTCATGTCGCCACCCTCTGCTGCTACAGTATGGTCTGTCATGTCTCCACCCTCTGCTGCTACAGTATAGTCTGTCATGTCTCCACCCTCTGCTGCTACAGTATGGTCTGTCATGTCTCCACCCTCTGCTGCTACAGTATGGTCTGTCATGTCTCCACCCTCTGCTGCTACATACAGTATGTTCTGTCATGTCTCCACCCTCTGCTGCTACAGTATGGTCTGTCATGTCTCCACACTCTGCTGCTACATACAGTATGTTCTGTCATGTCTTCACCCTCTGCTGCTACAGTATGGTCTGTCATGTCTCCACCCTCTGCTGCTACAGTATGGTCTGTCATGTCTCCACCCTCTGCTGCTACAGTATGGTCTGTCATGTCTCCACCCTCTGCTGCTACATTATGGTCTGTCATGTCTCCACCCTCTGCTGCTACAGTATGTTCTCTCATGTCTCCACCCTCTGCTGCTACAGTATGGTCCGTCATGTCTCCACACCCTCTGCTGCTACAGTATGGTCTGTCATGTCTCCACACTCTGCTGCTACAGTATGGTCTATTATGTCTCCACACTCTGCTGCTGCTACAGTATGGCCTGCCATGTCTCCACCCTCTGCTGCTACAGTATGGTCTGTCGTGTCTCCACCCTCTGCTGCGACAGTATGGTCTGTCATGTCTCCACACTCTGCTGCTACAGTATGGTCTGTCATGTCTCCACCCTCTGCTGCTACAGTATAGTCTGTCATGTCTCCACCCTCTGCTGCTACAGTATGGTCTGTCATGTCGCCACCCTCTGCTGCTACAGTATGGTCTGTCATGTCTCCACCCTCTGCTGCTACAGTATAGTCTGTCATGTCTCCACCCTCTGCTGCTACAGTATGGTCTGTCATGTCTCCACCCTCTGCTGCTACAGTATGGTCTGTCATGTCTCCACCCTCTGCTGCTACATACAGTATGTTCTGTCATGTCTCCACCCTCTGCTGCTACAGTATGGTCTGTCATGTCTCCACACTCTGCTGCTACATACAGTATGTTCTGTCATGTCTTCACCCTCTGCTGCTATAGTATGGTCTGTCATGTCTCCACCCTCTGCTGCTACAGTATGGTCTGTCATGTCTCCACCCTCTGCTGCTACAGTATGTTCTCTCATGTCTCCACCCTCTGCTGCTACAGTATGGTCTGTCATGTCTCCACCCTCTGCTGCTACAGTATGGTCTGTCATGTCTCCACACTCTGCTGCTACAGTATGGTCTATTATGTCTCCACACTCTGCTGCTGCTACAGTATGGCCTGCCATGTCTCCACCCTCTGCTGCTACAGTATGGTCTGTCATGTCCCCACCCTCTGCTGCGACAGTATGGTCTGTCATGTCTCCACACTCTGCTGCTACAGTATGGTCTGTCATGTCTCCACCCTCTGCTGCTACAGTATAGTCTGTCATGTCTCCACCCTCTGCTGCTACAGTATGTTCTGTCATGTCTTCACCCTCTGCTGCTACAGTATGGTCTGTCATGTCTCCACCCTCTGCTGCTACAGTATGGTCTGTCATGTCTCCACCCTCTGCTGCTACAGTATGTTCTCTCATGTCTCCACCCTCTGCTGCTACAGTATGGTCTGTCATGTCTCCACCCTCTGCTGCTACAGTATGGTCTGTCATGTCTCCACACTCTGCTGCTACAGTATGGTCTATTATGTCTCCACACTCTGCTGCTGCTACAGTATGGCCTGCCATGTCTCCACCCTCTGCTGCTACAGTATGGTCTGTCATGTCTCCACCCTCTGCTGCGACAGTATGGTCTGTCATGTCTCCACACTCTGCTGCTACAGTATGGTCTGTCATGTCTCCACCCTCTGCTGCTACAGTATAGTCTGTCATGTCTCCACCCTCTGCTGCTACAGTATGGTCTGTCATGTCTCCACCCTCTGCTGCTACAGTATGGTCTGTCATGTCTCCACCCTCTGCTGCTACAGTATGGTCTGTCATGTCTCCACCCTCTGCTGCTACAGTATAGTCTGTCATGTCTCCACCCTCTGCTGCTACAGTATAGTCTGTCATGTCTCCACCCTCTGCTGCTACAGTATGGTCTGTCATGTCTCCACCCTCTGCTGCTACAGTATGGTCTGTCATGTCTCCACCCTCTGCTGCTACAGTATGGTCTGTCATGTCTCCACACTCTGCTGCTACAGTATGGTCTATTATGTCTCCACACTCTGCTGCTGCTACAGTATGGCCTGCCATGTCTCCACCCTCTGCTGCTACAGTATGGTCTGTCATGTCTCCACCCTCTGCTGCGACAGTATGGTCTGTCATGTCTCCACACTCTGCTGCTACAGTATGGTCTGTCATGTCTCCACCCTCTGCTGCTACAGTATAGTCTGTCATGTCTCCACCCTCTGCTGCTACAGTATGGTCTGTCATGTCTCCACCCTCTGCTGCTACAGTATGGTCTGTCATGTCTCCACCCTCTGCTGCTACAGTATGGTCTGTCATGTCTCCACCCTCTGCTGCTACAGTATAGTCTGTCATGTCTCCACCCTCTGCTGCTACAGTATAGTCTGTCATGTCTCCACCCTCTGCTGCTACAGTATGGTCTGTCATGTCTCCACCCTCTGCTGCTACAGTATGGTCTGTCATGTCTCAACCCTCTGCTGCTACACTATAATTATTTTGCATTCAAGATAAGTGCCCAAAATAGGCGGTCCAATGCCATTAAAAGCTCAGCCATCCTGTAGAAACAGGAAACCTTTCCATCTTAGAAAAAAAGGTACTACCTAGGGTGGCTCAAAGTGACTTGTTCATTGATTCCATATAAAAGGTAAGCTCTGCGGTGCTGTGTGTTATTGGGGCGCAGTGCTAATAGTCGGCTGTGGTTCTGTTCTGTGTTGTGGTAATGTACTGCGAAGTGGAGGGGCTGGGGAGCTGGTGACGCTTCTCCGTGGTGGGTAACATTGTCTTTTAAAAGACTCATTCTCTCTTCCCTCCTCTGTTTCAGTCCACGTCATCTGTCAATGTAGACAATCACAGAGACAATGCCGGGATGTTGTAGCGGGACCCAAGAACATCCACGGTCATGGCTGAAAATAGGAAAACTAATAATGTGCCATAGCTGGAAAGAACATTATGGAGAAAATGTATTATGTTGTTGAACAAAAAGTGTATTGTGTCCTGACCCTGCTTTCACATTAGATCCAGTTAGGTGTTGTATTTGAACAAGGAGCAGCTTGGCATGGTGTGTGGATCACATGTGGTTACAGTAAGTGCAGTGTGTAGAGTACATCAGAGACCAAGGCTTATCAGAGACCAGGGCTCATCAGAGGCCAGGGCTCATCAGAGGCCAGGGCTCAGTCCTCTCATTTGTACATTTTTACCTTTATTTTGACAGTGAAGTCATACTGAGACTAGGGTCTCTTTTACAGATGACCCCTGCATAAATACAAGTCAGTATACAACATCCATCCATGTCTGAGGGCGTTGGGAGAGGATGTGGAAACTTGCCACTAGGGGCAATAGTGAACACAGTTACCTTCAAGTAGGTGTTGTGGACGGGGATGGTGAATGGGTGTAAGTGTAACAGTATAGCTTCCGTACCTCCCTGGGCTCGAACCTGGGACCCTCTGCACACATCAACAACAGCCACCCTCGAAGCATCGTTACCCATCGCGCCACAAAAGCCGTGCAAGGGGAACAACTACTTCAAGGTCTCAGAGCGAGTGATGTCACCGATTGAAACGCTATTAGCGCACACCCCGCAAACTAGCTAGCCATTTCACATCGGTTACATAAGCATCTGCCTCTGGTTCCAAAGGTTGCTTGATCATATCCAGCGATAGAAAGTTGCTTTTTAGATTTTTGTTTTAAGCCTAACACAAACTTTAACCAAAACCTTAAACCTTACCTTAATAATTCTGAGTTAATGCCTAACCTTAAAAATGTGGAGTCAATGCCTAAACTTAACGTTGGAACGATACAGAGAAGTAACCAAACACTTCGAAATTGGATGTTTGAGAAACATGGATGAACGTCTAATTCTGACGTGAGACTGTGACAGCTTGTTGAATTCAAGAGCTGTGTATGGCCATGAGATGAGAGTGTGCATGCACTGGTGTGCATGTATGTATGGTACAGTATGGTAGCATGAAGGACTCTTAAATCAGGTTGGTTATTACTGGGCTGATGAGGCTCTGTGGCCCTCTGATGGCTGTTTATGGATCTGTGCTCAGACATGTCCGTGCATCTCAAACAGCCCTGATCATTTAAACACTGCACACACTCCATCCAGACAAGGACTCTCACAGTCACTGGAGGGCTGTAGAATCCAATGACATAATGAGATAATGTACAGGACACTGTAATATAATGATTTACAACATCTCATCCATACTCATAGTGTATAGTGGACACCAGGCATACGCCCACATAATGGGATTGATTGTATGTAATGACTAACATAAACTTGCAATTCACTAATTTACAGGACAGCACATCTCCGCGATGAAGTTATAAACAATGTGTTACAAAACAATCAATTTGGTGATTATACAAAACAGCACACACACATAATTTAATACATACACAACTATTAGGGCACAGGGCTAGACCCAGATGCAGACATGGGATGCAGATGGTTAGAGTCTCTGATATTTATTATAATCCAAGGGGCAGACAAGAGAATGGTCGTGGACAGGCAAAAGATCATAACAAGGTCAGAGTCCAGGAGGTACAGAGTGGCAGGCAGGCTCGAGGTCAGGGCAGGCAGTATGGTCAGGCAGGCTCGAGGTCAGGGCAGGCAGTATGGTCAGGCAGGCTCGAGGTCAGGGCAGGCAGTATGGTCAGGCAGGCGGGTTCAGAGTCAAGGCAGGCAAGGGTCAAAACCGGGAGGACTAGCTAAAACAGAGAAAAGGAAAAAAACAGGAGCACGGACATAACACGCTGGTTGACTTGACAAAACAAGATGAACTGGCAACAGACAAACAGGGAACACAGGAATAAGTACCCAGGGACTAATGAGGAAAACAGGTGACACCTGGAGGTGGGTGGAGACAATCACAAAGACAGGTGAAACAGATCAGGGTGTGACAACAACTCATTATTCAGTAGTGGATACCACACAATATTTACTTGCATACACTGTTGTAATTTTTAGCTGCAAGATTGTCTTGGGGTGAGACAAGGACATGTAATGCACGCATGCACTCTCTTCATTCCCTCTCTCTCTCTCTCTCACACACGCACGCACGCACGCACGTACGCACGCACACACGTACGTACGTACAGCATGATGTCTCTGAACTCATCTGGCTCTTAGATGTGGTGTTGCTGAGCAGCTGGTATATTTCTATACTGATGAAAGAGGGATGGAAAGATTGAAGATTGAAGAGGAGGAGTAGTGAGGGAGAGCAGAGTGGGGCTTGATCAAACAATTGCCTAATCAGCAATCTATAGGGGCTCTGTGTGTACACCCACATCATCATCAAACATCAAGTTAGCACAGATCGCTACACACCACCATCAAACATCAAGCCAGCACAGATCACTACACACCATCGTCAAACATCAAGCCAGCACAGATCACTACACACCATCGTCAAACATCAAGCCAGCACAGATCGCTACACACCATCGTCAAACATCAAGTCAGCACAGATCGCTACACACCATCGTCAAACATCAAGTCAGCACAGATCACTACACACCATCGTCAAACATCAAGCCAGCACAGATCACTACACACCATCGTCAAACATCAAGCCAGCACAGATCACTACACACCATCGTCAAACATCAAGCCAGCACAGATCACTACACACCATCGTCAAACATCAGGTCAGCACAGATCGCTACACACCGTCGTCAAACATCAAGTCAGCACAGATCACTACACACCATCGTCAAACATCAAGCCAGCACAGATCGCTACACACCATCGTCAAACATCAAGCCAGCACAGATCGCTACACACCATCGTCAAACATCAAGTCAGCACAGATCGCTACACACCATCGTCAAACATCAAGCCAGCACAGATCGCTACACACCATCGTCAAACATCAAGCCAGCACAGATCACTACACACCATCGTCAAACATCAAGTCAGCACAGATCACTACACACCGTCGTCAAACATCAAGTCAGCACAGATCGCTACACACCGTCGTCAAACATCAAGTCAGCACAGATCGCTACACACCGTCGTCAAACATCAAGCCAGCACAGATCGCTACACACCATCGTCAAACATCAAGCCAGCACAGATCGCTACACACCGTCGTCAAACATCAAGCCAGCACAGATCACTACACACCATCGTCAAACATCAAGCCAGCACAGATCACTACACACCATCGTCAAACGCCACACTTATGAATCTAGTTTAACATTTTCCTGACCCTAAGTCCTTAGCCTGGGTGCCAGTCTGCTGTCATGCTAAACATGTTTAACAAGGAGTGAAATGTTCTAAAGCTAAACAGACTGGTACCCAGGCTAGTAATTCCTCAAATCAGGACACACATCCCAACATGCCTGCTTCTACATATTTACTCTACACTTGCATACCCCCAAATTCTTCTGATTGTTCTCATTAGGTTCACAGTTAGATAGGAAGCTTAAAAGGGATATAATGAGAGAATAGAATGACTGACAGAGAGAGAGAGAGAGAGAGAGAGAGCATAATGGAGAGAGTCAGGATGGAACTTAACTTTGTTCTGTCAGTGAGTTAGAGCAGTTAGTGAGTTAGAGCAGTTAGTGAGTTAGAGCAGTAAGTGAGTTAGAGCAGTTAGTGAGTTAGAGCAGTTAGTGAGTTAGAGCAGTCAGTGAGTTAGAGCAGTTAGTGAGTTAGAGCAGTTAGTGAGTTAGAGCAGTTAGTGAGTTAGAGCAGTTAGTGAGTTAGAGCAGTTAGTGAGTTAGAGCAGTTAGTGAGTTAGAGCAGTTAGTGAGTTAGAGCAGTTAGTGAGTTAGAGCCGTGGAGATCATTCCTCCGTTAGAGTGTTTACACACCTCAGAGAGTATAAGATGGTCAATGGACTCTAAGCACACATTAGGAGCTGAGGGTATATCATGGTGGTCAATCTGTCTGTCTAAGTACACCGCAGGGACTTTCGATATTGCATGCTGTTCAATTCAACCTATCACTTGTGGATATACTCCTGTCAGTGGAGTCTGGGCTGTGGGGTGGATAACTGGTCGGTTCAAATAGTTTCTCTTTTCATTTGCTATACCACAATAGCTTATCATAGGTCCAATTTGTAGCAACAGTCCTTGTGCAGTGGTCAGTAATACCTATGAGAACTTAAGCGTGGTATCTGTAAGGATGGGTGGTTAAACAACACACAGTCAGGTCTCCAAGAAGTGATCTGAAGCTATCCCTCAGCTCTCAGCTCACAGATGGAGAGAGAGTTGAGCAGCTTCTTGGAGTAGCAGTCCGTGAATAGAGCAGACACCATTTGCTGGAGTAAACCTCTGTCTCCCTGCACAGTCTAGCCCCAATGCTTAACGTCGTCACTTTCAGTCTTCCCATTAGTGTCAATAGCCGTGCAGCATTATCCATGGTGCCTATGGATTACAGAACCCAAGCTGTGGGAACTGTGGGATGTAATTCCAGAAAATGTGGCAGAAAAGATTTCCACTGTCGGTTTTCCTTTCATATGTGGCCAGTAGGAGAGGAAGTGGAGAGGAGGAGGCAGGAAGCTGAGAAAGTTGATTTGTCAAATCATGGCTGAATGGAGACTCCAGTGATTGAGGGATTATAATGATTATCAAGCAGAAGCCTGTTGTAATGTTATAGGCACAACCAGCACAGCTTTACCACTTTTTTAGGCCAAATGATTTAGATCTTATACCTGGCTAATGATACCCATCCATCCTCCTCAAATGGCTGGGTAGTAATCTAACATGTCCAGTGTTAAACACACACACATGCTCGTGCACACACATGCTCGTGCACACACACACACACACACACATGCTCAAGCACACACACACACACACACGCACGCACGCACGCACGCACGCACGCACGCACGCACGCACGCACACACACACACACACACACACACACACACACACACACACACACACACACACACACACACACACACACACACACACACACACACACACACACACACACACACACACACACACACACACACACACACACACACACACACACACACACACACACACACACACTAAAGGATTGACTTTCTGTTCCTCACTGAGCTCCATCTACATTCACCACATCAAGTATTGCTGATGTTGCAATTTGTCTCAGAAAGGGTTTCCTGAAGTTGTGACTCTTCACAGTGAGTTATGAGTGATAAGACAGAATGAGGGTAATTTGCTGTCTGGCAAATGTGATTGTGTATGTTTTTAATCAGGCCATGCCTGGCCACCCACTAAAGAGGTGTCTGGCCCGAGACGACGTATTGTATGGTCACAGACAGACAGTAGGACGCAGTGAATAGAGTGGAGCTGTAACTCGTTTGGCCTTGTCACTATCGTAGGCTTTATGATTAAACACACATCCTCATTTAACGGCCCTCCTTCAAATGAACCACTCGGCTGTGAAACAGCGTAAGTGGTCCCTAAAGAGGAGTCTGGGTAAGAGAGGGGAGGTTCGGGGCCGAGGGGGAGCGAGGCATTGGAGAAATGGCATATTCACCACATTGCTATTCATGGTTTTGTCCTGTCCATTAATTATATTCCAAAGCATTTCTTACAAAGGTGCTCCTATGAAGAGTGGCTCCTCCACGGATTTTGTTTTGTCTTACCCGGGATAAAAGCACGCCTTGCCACCGTCCACAAAGTAATTTAGGCTCATACATTAATAACTCTGGAGAGAGGGAGAAATTAAATTAAACATGGGCAAGATTTATGCTCCATGTTTCCACAACTTTAGTGAGTCTTCTCAAACCCTCACACAGTCTACATCTATTTTTCAATTATTGGTATTTTTTTCCAGAAGTGCAGACGGCAGGTTATTACTTAGAGGAAGGGCCCCAAACTTCCCTGATCAATAAAGTGCCAGTGGAGGAAAATTATAAATGTATTTGAGGCTCCCTTTGGCGGGATCAATGAATTTTAATTTCACCACTATGGCATCTCTGTCCGGCGCTACGGCCACCACTGAGGGGAAGGCGACACCGGAGTCCAAAACACCAATATTCCTGGAGTTATTCAATCATGAATGACAACCAAATCCGCATCAGCACAGAGTACTGATGAGGGTTGGGAATTGGCTGGTGAATTGGTATTCCACAGCCCCAATCCGCCTGCTACATGAATCAGGAGGCTGGCCTGTACATTAGTATCTCAGCAGGCCAAGGCCAGGAACAGCACCCGTAATGACCAACAATACCATTCTCCATCTCCACACGGCAATATAAATGACTCTATCGATTCCCCCAACTACCATTACACTGCTCTACTGCTACCCACATCACTGCCATTACTGACACTCTTATGACTGGAGTTGACTAGTATGATGTGAGTAGCCCCTTCACACACACCCTCGTTCTACAGTAAGCTTGTGTATTGGTCTTCAGGCTCTGTGGTCCGTCAGTAGAACAGAGTCCTTTCCAACTTGTCCGAGGGCACCATTAGCATTCTGTTGGCATCCTGGGAGGAGCGGGGTTGCTGACAATGATGAGGGGGTGATGGCATCAGGTGACAGGAGATCTGGGCCTGCAGCCAGACTGATCTGCAGCGCGGCTCGTAGGTATGCACACACACACAAACTCACAAACTCATACAGTACACACACGCACACACTCACCTTGTCTGTTACACATGCAGGGCATACAAAGTCTGTCAAAATGATGGGTAATGATGTCATACCCTCTTTGTCACACCAAGAATGCATTATCATTTATTAAAGAAAGTACATTGGTGCTGAGAACCCCCCCCCCCCATCCCTTTGCTCACAGATATGAGTAAATCGCATACATGATCGTTCATATCATCTCAGGCATGGCTCAGTAGGCAGGGCTGGAAATTGCCAGAGACTTCACAATACAATATTATCACGATACTTAGGTGGCGATTCTATATGTATTGCAATTCGATCATTTTGGAGGTAAAATCGCTCAAAACATGTTTGCTCACCATTTAAAACATTTAAAAACAAGGTGGAGGATGAGTTATAGGATGATAAATACCTGAGTTTTGAAGCAGGTATAACAACTAACGCTAGCTAACGTAAACAACCAAGTCATTTTTTTTTACAGTATTGATATAAAATTTGCTAAAATATTACTGCCATACTCTACTGTATCGATTTTTCCCTCATCCCTATTAGTAGTGTCTGGAACAGCCACATTGTAGTGTGCCCATTATTTGCCAATACAGCTTCAGAATATCAAGTTTGAGCCAAAGAGGCTGTCCAAAAAGGTCCATCAATTTGAGAAAACAGCAAAAATCATGATGCAGATACATCTATTTAATTAGAAGGCATGTGAGAGGCCTCCCACTTGTCCATTCATTCATCTGGCGTTGAACTAAACAACAAGCAAAGCTATTTTAATCCTGGTTAAAAACAGGCCTGGTTCAACTCATATCATCAGCAACATTTTTGTCCTCCCAGCAATGTATTGGCATTGTGTCACCACTCCAGAACTTTTCTCTGGAAGGCAATTAAACAAAGCAGGACCATACCGCAGCACTGATTAAATCATCAAACATGCTCTCCTCTAATTGCCAATATGTCATTTGGCTCTGCCAACTTAATGCTGGGGCGGCATTAGTATTAACCAGTGTGTGGACGGACAAGGGCAGGGGCAGTGTGTGTGTGATATAATTTATATAATGCAATATAATCTTCATTCGGATCGTCCACCTAGCTGACATTTATTCTGATAAATCATGAGGTTAAAAGCTGATCCTTTTCACATCGTTTACAAGTGGCTGCCATTCGATTATGAGCGCTTGCCAAGCCCACTTTTTGAGAATCTCTGACGGGTCATTTTTCTTCTTTATCGATCCATTCCCCTGGTGTGTGGAGCACATCAATAATAAGCCACCCATCAGCTCTCCATCTGGCTCAATGGCCTTTTGATGTGAGGAGGGAGGTGACTCGTCACTCAGTGTCACCCCTCTCTGTGACACCTGCCACTCCGGCAACACAGGTGGGAGTATGGGTGTGGGTGTGGAGGGGACAATATGGAGGAGCGGCACTTTCACTAATTAAAGACAAAATGAGACATCTGCGTATGGGCTTATCTGCGCATAGGGCTTATCTGCGCATAGGGCTTATCTGCGCATAGGGCTTATCTGCACATAGGGTTTATCTGCTCATATGGCTTATATGCGCATATGGCTTATCTGCGCATAGGGCTTATCTGCGCATAGGGCTTATCTGCACATAGGGCTTATCTGCGCATAGGGCTTATCTGCGCATAGGGCTTATCTGCGCATAGGGCTTATATGCGCATATGGCTTATCTGCGCATAGGGCTTATCTGCGCATAGGGCTTATCTGCGCATAGGGCTTAGTCCTGATTTGAGACAATATGGAGGAGGGGCACTTTCACAAATTAAAGACAAAATGAGACATCTGCTCATATGGGTTATATGCGCATAAGGCTTATCTGCGCATAGGGCTTATCTGCACATAGGGCTTATCTGCGCATAGGGCTTATCTGCGCATAGGGCTTATCTGCGCATAGGGCTTATCTGCGCATATGGCTTATCTGCGCATAGGGCTTATCTGCGCATAGGGCTTATCTGCGCATAGGGCTTATCTGCGCATAGGGCTTATCTGCTCATATGGCTTATATGCGCATATGGCTTATCTGCGCATAGGGCTTATCTGCGCATATGGCTTATCTGCGCATTGGGCTTATCTGCGCATAGTGCTTATCTGCGCATAGGGCTTATCTGTACATAGGGCTTATCTGCTCATATGGCTTATATGCGCATAGGGTTTATCTGCGCATAGGGCTTAGTCCTGATTCGAGATATGTGTCATGTATGCAATCAAGTCTTTTGTGTAGATATTTAACAGAAATAAATGGATGTGGCTATACCACATGAATGTTGCAGCCAGTTGAATTTCACCTGACAGATTGTTGTGTTCTTCGGCTGTCGTGGCCTGTCCTCTATATTTTCTCCAATTCAACTGTCCCGATCTCTGCCATGCCATTCCCGAGGCACACTCCCACATCCCCATTCTCCTGTTCTCTGCTCCCATTCCATTAATCATTTTAAATGTGAGAGAATGTCTCATCCGCGCCACAGACAGAGATAGACTGCTCCACCCCCACCATGTAATCCCTGCAGCAAATGTAACTGTGTTAAGCCTACTATTGTGGCCCATGTCAGATTTGCATAAGGAATGGTCCACGCTGTTACATGTTGAGCAGTGCGTTACAGTGTCTCAGTCAGGATCAGCATGGGAGGGACTGTGTGATGTATATTACTTTACATTAAGCTATTAGACACAGAGATGAGATATAAGACCTTTAACAGGTTTGCAGGTCATTATGAAGAATTACAGAGCTCATCTGTAAACACATCTCCCATAATCTATCAAGTACTGAAGACTAGTGGTATGTGCTGAAGACTGTTAGCTAGTGAGTGAGGGATTTACATTTTGTTTTGTTTTATTTAACTAGGCAAGTCAGTTAAGAACAAATCCTTATTTATCATGACGACCTACCAGGGAACAGTGGGTTAACTGCCTTTTCGGGGGCAGAACGACAGATTTTTTACCTTGTCAGCTCAGGGATTTAATCCAGCAACCTTTTGGTTAATGGCCCAACGCTCTAACCACTAGGCTACCTGCCTGCTACGCTGCCATGGCTAACTATGAAAGAGACTGCTTCAGATCTGGGATCAAATGGCCCATATATAATATGTAATATATATTATTTGAGACAGAGGTAAGGACTTTGTGCAGGTAACTGTGTGGGGGAGGTCTTTTATATTTGGGATGTATGTGTTGTATGTATGTTCCCAGTGTATGAGGGTGTTGAGTATTTGGGCTGCTGTATTGTATAGGCTCCAAGTTACAGACAGGGATGGTATTTAGTATTGGGACAGTTTGTGCTGTGTTACAGACAGGGATGGTATTTAGTATTGGGCCAGTGTGTGCTGTGTTACAGACAGAGATGGTATTTAGTATTGGGCCAGTGTGTGCTGTGTTACAGACAGGGGTGGTATTTGGTATTGGGCCAGTGTGTGCTGTGTTACAGACAGAGATGGTATTTAGTATTGGGCCAGTGTGTGCTGTGTTACAGACAGGGATGGTATTTAGTATTGGGCCAGTGTGTGCTGTGTTACAGACAGGGATGGTATTTAGTATTGGGCCAGTGTGTGCTGTGTTACAGACAGGGATGGTATTTAGTATTGGGCCAGTGTGTGCTGTGTTACAGACAGGGATGGTATTTAGTATTGGGACAGTTTATGCTGTGTTACAGACAGGGATGGTATTTAGTATTGGGCCAGTGTGTGCTGTGTTACAGACAGAGATGGCATTTAGCATTGGGACAGTTTATGCTGTGTTACAGACAGGGATGGTATTTAGTATTGGGCCAGTGTGTGCTGTGTTACAGATAGAGATGGTATTTAGTATTGGGACAGTTTATGCTGTGTTACAGACAGGGATGGTATTTAGTATTGGGCCAGTGTCTGCTGTGTTACAGACAGGGATGGAATGTAGTATTGGGCCAGTGTGTGCTGTGTTACAGACAGGGATGGTATTTGGTATTGGGCCAGTGTGTGCTGTGTTACAGACAGAGATGGTATTTAGCATTGGGACAGTTTATGCTGTGTTACAGACAGGGATGGTATTTAGTATTGGGCCAGTGTGTGCTGTGTTACAGACAGGGGTGGTATTTAGTATTGGGCCAGTGTGTGCTGTGTTACAGACAGGGATAGTATTTAGTATTGGGCCAGTGTGTGCTGTGTTACAGACAGAGATGGTATTTAGTATTGGGCCAGTGTGTGCTGTGTTACAGACAGGGGTGGTATTTAGTATTGGGACAGTTTGTGCTGTGTTACAGACAGAGATGGTATTTAGTATTGGGCCAGTGTGTGCTGTGTTACAGACAGGGATGGTATTTAGTATTGGGCCAGTGTGTGCTGTGTTACAGACAGGGATGGTATTTAGTATTGGGACAGTTTATGCTGTGTTACAGACAGAGATGGCATTTAGTATTGGGCCAGTGTGTGCTGTGTTACAGACAGAGATGGTATTTAGTATTGGGCCAGTGTGTGCTGTGTTACAGACAGAGATGGCATTTAGCATTGGGACAGTTTATGCTGTGTTACAGACAGGTATGGTATTTAGTATTGGGCCAGTGTGTGCTGTGTTACAGACAGAGATGGTATTTAGTATTGGGCCAGTGTGTGCTGTGTTACAGACAGGGATGGTATTTAGTATTGGGACAGTGTGTGCTGTGTTACAGACAGGGATGGTATTTAGTATTGGGCCAGTGTGTGCTGTGTTACAGACAGGGATGGTATTTAGTATTGGGACAGTTTGTGCTGTGTTACAGACAGGGATGGTATGTAGTATTGTGCCAGTGTGTGCTGTGTTACAGACAGGGATGGTATTTAGTATTGGGCCAGTGTGTGCTGTGTTACAGACAGAGATGGCATTTAGCATTGGGACAGTTTATGCTGTGTTACAGACAGGGATGGTATTTAGTATTGGGCCAGTGTGTGCTGTGTTACAGATAGAGATGGTATTTAGTATTGGGACAGTTTATGCTGTGTTACAGACAGGGATGGTATTTAGTATTGGGCCAGTGTCTGCTGTGTTACAGACAGGTATGGTATTTAGTATTGGGCCAGTGTGTGCTGTGTTACAGACAGGTATGGTATTTAGTATTGGGCCAGTGTGTGCTGTGTTACAGACAGGGATGGTATTTAGTATTGGGCCAGTGTGTGCTGTGTTACAGACAGGGATGGTATTTAGTATTGGGCCAGTGTGTGCTGTGTTACAGACAGAGATTGTATTTAGTATTGGGCCAGTGTGTGCTGTGTTACAGACAGGGATGGTATTTAGTATTGGGACCATTTATGCTGTGTTAAAGATATGGATGGTATTTAGTATTGGGACAGTTTATGCTGTGTTACAGAGAGGGATGGTATTTAGTATTGGACCAGTGTGTGCTGTGTTACAGACAGGGATGGTATTTAGTATTGGGCCAGTGTGTGCTGTGTTACAGACAGGGATGGTATTTAGTATTGGGACAGTTTGTGCTGTGTTACAGACAGGGATGGTATGTAGTATTGGGCCAGTGTGTGCTGTGTTACAGACAGGGATGGTATTTAGTATTGGGCCAGTGTGTGCTGTGTTACAGACAGGGATGGTATTTAGTATTGGGCCAGTGTGTGCTGTGTTACAGACAGGGATGGTATTTAGTTGCTATACTTGAGAGAGATGGCAGACCTATTTAGTATTGGGCCAGTGTCAGTGTGCTGAAAGTTGTGGTGAGCAGTAGCAGTAGCAGCAGAAGCAGATGGCTAATAGGTGGAATGTGTGACCAGTCTGCTGGCTAATGAGTGAAGAGCAGCCAGAGAACAGCCAGAGAGCAGCCAGAGAGCAGCCAGAGAGCAGCCAGAGAACAGCCAGAGAGCAGCCAGAGAGCAGCCAGAGAGCAGCCGGAGAAGAGCCAGAGAACAGCCAGAGAGCAGCCAGAGAGCAGCCAGAGAACAGCCAGAGAGCAGCTAGAGAGCAGCCAGAGAACAGCCAGAGAACAGCCAGAGAGCAGCCAGAGAGCAGCCAGAGAGAAGCTAGAGGGCAGCCAGAGAACAGCCAGAGAGCAGCCAGAGAGCAGCCAGAGAACAGCCAGAGAGCAGCCAGAGAACAGCCAGAGAACAGCCAGAGAACAGCCAGAGAACAGCCAGAGAGCAGCCAGAGAGCAGCCAGAGAACAGCCAGAGAGCAGCCAGAGAGCAGCCAGAGAACAGCCAGAGAACAGCCAGAGAGCAGCCAGAGAACAGCCAGAGCCACTGGTAGATGCTGAGCCCCTGGGATACCTCATAAAACCCCTTTTTGGATTGCTACATTTTAACCCCAGCACATGGATACTGTGGAAGAGGGATGGCTGATGTGGGTTGAGGTGCTGGAGGTTAAATGAGAACAAATGCCAACACAGGTGCTTATCTATACAGGCTGTCTGTGCTGAACTGGTCAGTTAGATGTATTTCTTGAACAAAGTGGAACATTGTATCTGCTCATAATACTTAATAAATTAAATGCTTAAGTTTTGATTTATCACATGTTTAACTTTTTTCTATTCAGAGAAAAAAATATCTGAACATACTGTAATCTACAATGTCCATCTCAGATGCAATCTGCAATTTCCCAAACTGAACTCTTCCACTCTCCTTCCATAAGATGACGTTTGGCATAGCATGCTGTTACTGGGCATAAATCATATGCTTTATCATTCCTGCAGACTCAATAAAACTCCTCTAAATGTAAATGGACTCACGCGTGGCTGCCTTTGCAGGCTGAATTTAAAAGAATAACCAAGTTTGTTTAAGGGACGCCGCGTAAACAGCTTTCTCACTATTGTGATGATCAAACACACCAGCGTGTCCCCATAACCTGCCTGGCTTTCCTCTGGCACATATCCATAAAAACACACAATTATCAAGTAGCTTCTATCAGGCACACAAACAAACACAGGCTGGGGAATGTCTTTCAACTAAGAGGAATGAGAAATGTTGGATCATAACGTTTTCACAACCACTAGCTACAGCAATGCCACAATCAGCATAGCTAGAGAGAGGGAAAGAGAGAGGGAAAGAGAGAGAGAGAGAGAGAGAGAGAGAGAGAGAGAGAGAGAGAGAGAGAGAGAGAGAGAGAGAGAGAGAGAGAGAGAGAGAGAGAGAGAGAGAGAGAGATGCCAAATATAGAATCAGACTCTGTGAGTAAGAGCGGGGGCAGAAGAGATCTTGAATGATTACCACCATCTAGTATAACGCTGAAATTGTGTTATAAGTAATGCTCTCTAAAACCATTCCTCAGTAACCGTTGTCTTTTTCCCTCCAGTAAATGGTGGTACTTCTTAACATATTTGTGATTTAGTGATTTGTCTGTTTAATAGTAGTGATTTGTCTGTTTAGTGATTTGTCTGTTTAATTACGTAAATCTGGTTAGGAACAAAAAATAATATAAAACATTTTTATTCTACAAAGAGGCCTCAGCCTCCCCAGTCAGGTAACCAGTACTGTGCTCTAAAACGTGTATTTCCACTATTCCTGACTGACTGGGGCTGATGATGCTGATTATACTCAGTTGGTGTTGAAATATTGGATTCTGAGGGAAGTGCCTCTAGAAAGACAGAGAAATGGCAGCTCAGTTCAGAATAAGTGGGAGGTGGGGTGGGAGGTCACAAATCTCAAATAATTCAATTCATTAAAAGGAGAGAGCAATGAAGAGCTGTCAGAATGAAACACCCCAAAAAGGGAAAATAATACAGTGCTTGAACATTCATCAAACCGCTGAATGTTAGCGTTCCGCTTGTCCGCTAAGTCCGCTACTCTGCTCCTCAGAGAGAGCAGAGTGTACACAAAAGGGTGTTTTTCATTAGGGAGAGAGTCTCTTCATTATCACAAAGGACCCTGGCTCTGTGTTTTCCCTTGTTCCCCTGCTCCCTCCTCAGCTCTGCTCTCCTCTAGTTCATTAAGCTTGTTGCTGATGAAATGGTCTATCTGGTAGTGAGGAAGGGAGGGAGGGGTCCCAGGCGGGGCGATGGCGTGGCCAGGCTGATTAAGCCATCGTAGAGGTGCTGCCTCGCCTTGCGGTGCCTGTGGTATGATGTGCTTCATTAACAAGATTGGACCAGATGGTGGAGACTGGAGTGGTTAATTCCGGTGGTGGACAGGTCAGGTGCTTAGAGGTGACTGTCTGCTGCGTGGCCTGCACAGAAACACAACGCTTTACCTCAAACTAGTTCTCCATAGAGATGGAGGTGTAACTTGTTGTTGACTCCTATTCTGATATAGTTAAGTCAAGTGGAGTTTTTCTTGTCGTCCTATACCTACTACTGTGCTCAATAGGGGGAATAGTTCAAACCTGCAAACCAAATACAAACAGTGAGGCAGCTCTTACATATAATTATATCAGAGAAGATTTCCATCGAACATCCAAGGAAACTCATGAATGTCAGTCATGAAGCTAGATGACTCAGCAACCATCTGGCCATAATGTCACCAGTTAACGATCAAGACCAACTTTATAAATACTCCCAAGTATCAAAGAAACACATCAATGAATCTGAGTGGTAAACATCTGATGACAGGATCATTTCCTTTTTACGACCAGCTATCCTGGCTCATCCAATCACAATAAAGTTAGTAAGTGCTTCTGCAATGAGGCAGTATTCCTATTCCAGTGGCTGTGCTGTAGAGTAGCCAGGGTCAACAACCTGTTCTCTCAGCCAACAACCAGCACAGTTGAGAAAACCAGTGCATCTATGAAAGGAGTCCCCAACATGGTCAACTTGAAATGCTCTTAGTTCCTCCCTAAATGTTTTAGGCCTCCTATGTGGGTAAATGATGATAGTTAAGTGGGTAGGTGATGAATGTTGCCTTTATAATGCGGTTAGGCTGTTTATGAGTGATATTAAAGTGAGCTGCTTTTATCAATGGGTAATGAACACTTTATACTTTTAATATACTGTACTTCCACCCTGCTTCAATCGATCTTCAATACCTGAAAGCTTTAGACAGCACCACTCTTCTCACTTCCTTAATTGCCTCCTTTATTTATTTGCATATTTATGGTGAAGAGTATTGATGTTCTACCTCGTAAATGGTTAAGGCGTGTTTGAATTACAGATAATTTGCATATTCAATCTATTTCTCTCTCTCTCTCGCTTGATAATTATAAATAAGTATTTAGCTAAGAGACTAAATCAGCCTTAAATGTGAAAGCCAATGACTGAGTCAAATCTCAAATGGATGAGAAGAGAGAGTTCCACCTAGTGTACCAGGTTCTCTCTACAGACTTCCATGATGCGTGACTCTCAAACAGTGGAAAGGCCACAGAACAGACATGTAAATTCACAGCCGCAAGGGCCATCCAGCAGGCGCTGTTGTAAATATCACACCCTGTGTCATGCATCTTCTCATCAACAACCATGTGCTACTGGTTTGCTGCTCAAACCATCTCTCTCTCTCTCTCTCTCTCTCTCTCTCTCTCTCTCTCTCTCTCTCTCTCTCTCTCTCTCTCTCTCTCTCTCTCTCTCTCTCTCTCTCTCTCTCTCTCTCTCTCTCTCTCTCTCTCTCTCCCCTTATCTCTCCATATCTGTTCTCTTCATCTTTCTCTCTTCATCATCTATTTCTTATTCTCTCTCCTGTCCTGCTATTCAACATCTATACAGTAACAATTCAATGCTGCATCCTCTTCCTCTCCCCTGGGGGATAGCTGGATCCCATTGTGTAGTGACCCTCCACTCTTGCTGTCTGGTCCTTTAGTGCTAAGGGAGACACAGAAACCCCTGTGAGCCAGGAGCGTCAAGCCCTGAGAGCTCCAACAGAGAGACAGACACACTGGCCACAACACAGAGTATATAATAGACTGGCAGGCTGTGTGAGGTGTACACAACACACTGCAGCTGACCCCTTCTAAAGTCAGGTTCACCTCCGCTGCTTTCCTATTTCTCCCTTCATCCCCCGCTCTGGAGCCATCCCCATCAGTATATCACCCCAAGAACAATTCCCTTCCTCTCATTCTTCAACGTCATCTCTCCCTCCTGTACATCCATCACTGTCAGCTCCTCTTCCTCTTCCCCTGAATACATGCAATCTTTTTTTACTCATCCTCAATCTGTCTGTCTGTTCTTCAGTTCACTGCAACTCTGTCCCTCCTCTGTCCCTCTTCTGTCCCTCCTCTGTTCCTCCTTTAATCTAAAGCATTCTATCAGAACAGCCTGAGAAAGAGACTATGAGGACAGACCTCAGCGATTTATTCACAGATTACAGATAATACAGATCGCCTGCAAATGTGACCTATTAATGAACATACATAGATAACAAAGTCCAATAATACAAGTGTTTTAAAGAATAGCAGGGTCTATTCAATCACAGTGATTAATGACCCCACTTCCTGTATGGGTAGCCATAAAACTTCCTGACACATTATCATGGACATAGGTGTCATTTTATTTTACATTGCATTAATGTTGATATCACTTTCCATGATTTGATGGAGTAAACCAAATTTAACGGGAAAACATTTGCAATCCAAACATACTGTAAAAGCAGTTTTTCCCTATACTCTAACTATGATGAATTTGAACTCAACTTTACAATGAATACATTTCCATATTTTTTAACTAGTCTGCCTGGAATGTAGAATCTGCTAGTCTCCACATTGAAGCAACATGTTGCTACCATGGTTACCTGACCAAATGGACACACCCTTCTCATGTCAACCACATCAGTAGGAACATTTCACTGTAAGGTCTACTACACCTGTTGTATTCGGAGCACGTGACAAATAAACTTTGATTTGATAGGACATCATATGTTATGCTTAAAATTTGACTGGTGTGTAGAAGACAAAGAGAGCGTACATACTGTCTGTATACATTACATCAGTAAGATGTATGTGTCAAAGTACACCAGTACATCCATGTGAAGGAAGGACACGTGGGCAGGTAGAAAGACAGCCTCATAATCAGAGGGCAGAGCAAAACTCACACTTTTAAATATGCATTGGTGCGTTGTCCTCCCTGGTGGATTAGTTCCTGGAATATTAGTCTGCTTTCCTCTTACACTCAGATCATGCATTACCAAAACATTACTTGAAGCAGTGCAAAGCCTGTTGCACAAGTGCACATAGAGAACTTATAGTGTGTGAGTGAATGTTATTTCTCCATCAAATAAACAGCCAATTCTAAAAGAACATTCATGACAAGAGCTGTCATGAACTGGAACCAATATGAATTTCAAAATATCTATTTCTCTGTTATGTTGAAGACAAACACACTGTTTCCCCTGTGCCAGCCAGCCAGAGATGCACATACGGGACTTCTCAAAAGACGACAGTCACCGGTAACAGAAACACAAAGTTGTCATAGTTTCACGACTTCCGCCGAAGTCGGTTCCTCTCCTTGTTCGGGCGGCCTTCGGTGGTCGACGTCACCGGTCTTCTAGCGATCGCCAATCCACCTTTCATTTTCCATTTGTTTTTTTCAGCCCTCTGTTGCACACATGTTTTTGTATGTTACTTTCCTGAGTTTTCCCCGCATTCCCAGCATAAGGCGCTCGTCAATTCAGGCGCGTCTGGGAATTTTATAGACAGTGTCACGTTCCTGACCTGTTTTCCGTTGTTTTTGTATTTGTTTAGTATGGTCAGGACGTGAGTTGGGGTGGGCAGTCTATGTTATTTGTTTCTTGTTTAGGTTCATGGTTAATTAGCCTTATATGGTTCTCAATCAGGGGCAGGTGTTTGACGTTTCCTCTGATTGAGAACCATATTAAGGTAGGCTGTTCTCACTGTTTGTTTGTGGGTGATTGTCTTCCGTGTCAGTGTTTGTACCACACGGGACTGTTTCGTTTGTCTAGTCTGTTCCTGTTCGTGCGTTCTTCGTTTTATGTAAGTTCTCATGTTCAGGTCGGTCTACGTCGTTTTTGTTATTTTGTAATTTATTCAAGTGTACTTCGTGTTTCGTCTTGTCTAATAAATTCATCATGTATTCATCACCCGCTGCATTTTGGTCCGATCCTTGCTCCTCCTCGTCCGAGGAGGCGAACGACTTAGACGCCCGTTACAGACAGATCATTCGCCCATAGTTTAGGGATCCCCATTGTTCCAGTGGCTATGCCCTTCCCAGTTCACGCCTTAGACAGTCGACCATTAGGGTCAGGGTTGATTAGGGAGGCCACCGCTCCTCTGGGCATGGTGATGCATGGGGGTCACAAGGAGAGAATCAGTCTCTTCCTCATTGACTCTCCTGCGTTTCACGTGGTGCTAGGCCTACCCTGGTTAGCTTGTCATGACCCCACTGTTTCATGGCAGCGGAGGGCTCTCACGGGGTAGTCGCGAGTGTGCTCGGGGAGGTGTTTAGGGGTTTCCGTTGGTGCTACTACGGTGGAAAGTCCAGACCAGGTCTCCACCGTGCACATTCCCCCCGAATATTCCGACTTGGCTCTCGCCTTCTCCAAAAAGAGGGCGACTCAATTACCACCTCATTGTCGGGGGGATTGTGCGATAAATCTCCTGGTAGACGACGCACTTCCCAGGAGTGACGTGTATCCCCTGTCACAGGCGGAGATGGTGGCTATGGAAACATATGTAGCCGAATCCCTCGGTCCTCTACTTCTCCCGCCTCAAGTTTCTTTTTTGTGAAGAAGAAGGAGGGAGGTCTGCGCCCGTGTATTGACTATCGAGGCCTAAACCAGATCACTGTGAGGTACAGTTACCCGCTACCGCTCATAGCCACATTGAGTCAATGCACGGGGCACGCTTCTTCACCAAACTAGATCTCAGGAGCGCTTACAACCTGGTGCGTGTCCGGGAGGGAGACGAGTGGAAGACGGCGTTCAGTACGACCTCAGGGCACTATGAGTACCTCGTCATGCTGTACGGGTTGATGAATGCTTCATCAGTCTTCCAAGCCTTTGTAGACGAGATTTTCAGGGACCTGCGCAGGGTCTAGTGGTGTATATTGATGACATTCTGATATACTCCGCTGCACACGCCGAGCAAGTGTCCCTGGTGCGCAAGGTGCTTGGTCGACTGTTGGAGCATGACCTGTATGTTAAGGCTGAGAAATGCCTGTTCTTCCAGCAGTCCGTCTCCTTCCTAGGGTACCGCATTTCCACCTCAGGGTTGGAGAATTCAGCTGTGCGTAATTGGCCGACTCCCACCACGGTAAAGGAGGTGCAGAGGTTTCTAGGGTTTGCCAATTACTACCGGAGGTTTATCCGGGGTTTTGGTCAGGTAGCGGCTCCCATTACGTTTGCAGTGGTCAGCTGAGGCGGACAGGGCTTTTGGTCACCTGAGGGCTCTGTTTACCTCGGCTCCCGTGCTGGCCCATCCGGATCCCTCTTTGGCCTTCATAGTGGAGGTGGATGCGTCCGAGGCTGGGATAGGAGCCGTGCTCTCTCAGCGCTCGGGTACGCCACCGAAGCTCCGTCCCTGTGCCTTCTTCTCGAAGAAGCTCAGCCCAGCGGAGCGAAACTATGACGTGGGGGACCGGGAGAAGTTGGCTGTCGTCAAGGCTTTGAAGGCGTGGAGACATTGGCTTGAGGGGGCTAAACACCCTTTTCTCTTCTGGACTGACCACCGCAATCTGGAGTACATCCGGGCAGCGAGGAGACTGAACCCTCGCCAGGCAAGGTGGGCCATGTTTTTCACCCGTTTTGTTTTCACCCTTTCTTACAGACCAGGTTCCCAGAACGTGAAGGCAGACGCACAGTCCCGGCTGTATGACACAGAGGAGCGGCCCATGGATCCCACCCCCATACTCCCGGCCTCCTGCCTGGTGGCGCCACATTGAGCAGGCGTTATGTGCAGAGCCTACTCCCCTCCAGTGTCCCGCTGGGCGTCTGTACGTTCCGTCTGCTGTCCGTGACCGGATGATCTATTGGGTCCACACGTCACCCTCCTCTGGTCATCCAGGCATCGGTCGGACAGTGCGCTGTCTGAGTGGGAAGTACTGGTGGCCCACTTTGGCTAAAGACGTGAGGGTTTATGTTTCCTCCTGCTCGGTGTGCGCCCAGTGTAAGGCTCCTAGGCACCTGCCCAGAGGTAAGCTACACCCCTTACCCATTCCACAACGGCCTTGGTCGCACCTGTCGGTCGATTTCCTTACCGATTTTCCTCCCTCACAGGGTAACACCATGATCCTGGTCGTTGTGGACCATTTTTCCAAGTCCTGTCGTCTCCTCCCTCTGCCCGGTCTCCCTACGGCTCTACAGACTGCGGAGGCCTTGTTTACACACGTCTTCTGGCACTACGGGGTGCCTGAGGATATAGTGTCTGATCGGGGACCCCAGTTCACTTCGAGGGTCTGGAGGGCGTTCATGGAACGTCTGGGGGTCTCGATCAGCCTTACCTCGGGTTTTCACCCCGAGAGTAACGGGCAGGTGGAGAGAGTTAACCAGGATGTGGGTAGGTTTCTGAGGTCTTATTGCCAGGACCAGAGTCAGATCGAAGCTCCTCCGGTGGACGACTGGTTCAGGCACGCGGAGGAGACATGGGACGCCACTCATGTTCACCTTCAGCGGGCCGTGCTGCGCCAGAAAGCCAGCGCAGACCGTCACCGCAGGAGCTTCGATCTGACTCTGATGCCAAGGCGCCAGAACAGGCTGGTACCCCAGTACGCACTGGAAGGGGGAGAGGTTAGTGGAGGAGTGGCGGAGCGAGTTCTGGGCCATCTCTGCCCAGGGCACGAACGCCGCCCACTCCCCCGGCCGGGTGAGGTCTCACCGCAGTGAGGTCTGGCTCTCGACCCGAAACCTGCCCCTCCGCCTGCCCTGCC